>NW_009259524.1:731830-762916 GCF_000687185.1 Egretta garzetta
CAACAGAATAGTGTCTTACAAAGCCTTCTCTTCTATGCAGAGATAGTGAACAGCACTTCCGATTCTGCACGTAAGGCTCAGAGACTCTGCAGAACAAGTGTGACAGAGCGCACAGGTGCAGGGCCTTTTGGAAGTGCAAAGCAGCCCCTGCTCAGAGCAAGTGTCAGGATGCGGCCCTGGCAGAGCAGTCGGTAGGATTCACTCACAGCACTTACTCTCTGATAAACAAATCTGTGATGGCTGGGAGGAGGAGGTAGCACAATTCATCTGTAAAAAAATTAGGCAGCATGTGAAGCTATTTCTAGATCAGGAAGCTGGAGTGAATTGGAATTCAGGGCTGCATGCACTTTTTCAATGCAGGAGCCTTTTTCTTTTTTTAATGCTGAGTTTTTCCCCCCTTTTTTCCCCCCCAGAAAGGGCAATTGATATTTCTTTATGTATTTGAGGGGTGCCTAGAGACTTCTGCATCATAATATATCACAGTGGTAATATCTGCTTGCAGGCCAAGATCATGGCTCACTAGTGGGTGGTCACTCAGAAAAATCCACAGGCTCTTTCTCTATCTCTTAATCTTTCGACTGCTGGGCCTGGCTGGCCCCGTGCCAGAGCCAGAAACGCAGGCTGCACGCCACCAGCTCAGGAAATCAGAGCTTCCAGCTTCACGTGAGAATGGGCCTCTCTCCCCCTTGTCTTGACTCCTGTTCACACGCACACTTATGGCACGCTGCTCCTGTGGCAAACCCAAACTCTCCCTTCACACCCGCTACGTCAGTAACTTTACTGCTGGACTGGCACATTTTGGATGAGGGAGTGCGAGGCAATTACGTGTCAAGAGCATTTCAGACTCATAATTTTCCCAAACATATGGACATATGGGGAAAAGAACAACTTGTTACTTAACGGCTCTTTTGGATTTTGCAAGTGTGTATTTTCAACCGTCAGTTGTAGCACCTCGTGAATTCTGCACGGTACATATTTTTCCACAATATGGTGCTAAAATCATACATTTTACACTGCAGAGAAGCTGACTATATATACTGTAGTTACACATTATACTTTTGAAAATACCATACCTCTACCAGATATTAAACCGGCAAATGGCAATTTTCTCCCAGAACAATGGCACCAGAGATTGATGAGATGCTCTGTAATACTTTTGGTCTTGTTCCCCCAGCTAGGTCAGACTGTTCTTCCTCCTTAGCTCCTCACCTGTAGGATGCATCCATATATTATACTTGTAGCACTTTTTTAAAAATTATTTTTGGAAGAAGCTCTGTACTGACCTAACAGCAGAAGTATCATTTAATAACCTGTTGGGTAAGATTAACAGCTCAGAAGGTGTTTGTTTGATCTGTCTGCCTCAACCGAGTGGAGCCGATGCAGTCAAGGGGAGCTCTTAAGGAGAGATTCAGGTTACGGGGAGACAATTGCACAGGTCCTTCAAAGGCTATAAATAACCCAGGAGCTGTTTCCATCCAGATTTTATTTGGCCCTGGCTCTTGAAATACTGTAAATAAGTTCTGTTCACTGTGCTGTGATACCATTTGAAGGGTTAGTTGAGAGTGATTTATAAAGGCAGTAGCTTATATTCAGAGCTGTTCTTAATTGTGGCCTGGCTTGATAAAGCCACTGTCGCAAACATATTAGTTTCTTTACAGCTGGATCAAATGTATCAGGGGGTTATATTTCAAGGAGGGAAAGGAAAGTATTTTAATTTGTTTTCGCTTCACTTTCAGTGGGCCTTCATAACACCAGCGGCTACCCTGTGGCTGCCAAGTCCTGGCTGAGTATCCTACAGCATCTAAAACTCTTTGAGAGAAGTACAAGGCTGTGTACAGCACGTACACGACAGGCAGAGTTTCCTTGGGGAATGCGCCTTATTTATGGAGGGTACCGAGAGATATCCAGCTTTACATCCAACCCTCCCTCAAGAGGTTTTTCCCTCCTACATTACTAGGGAAGAGGGCAGAAAGAAATGGAACAAGAACCAAACACGCTTCCTCCTTAATCAGTTGCGTTCCTCTCTCTCCTCCCTCCCTCCCTCCGTCCCTCCCACCAATGCTTCCTTCTGACTGGATTTAGAGCTGTGCCTGCCCCTGCCCCAGGGAGCCCAGCCCTGTTTCTGAATCACGGAGATGCTCCCCCACCACCCCAAAGCTGTCTCCTCTCCCCTGCCTCCCCGCCTGGCTGGCGGCTAGAGATCGGTGTGAATGCAAATGCTAGAGCCCTGCTGGCCAGCCGGGTCCCCATGCCTCAGGGTTATGCCAGTCTCTCACCAGCATTAGCAGCACAAGAAATGTTGGCTGGGATTAAATGCTGCTTCTCATCAGGGCCATTACCTGCTGGCAGTGGCCCCTGGAAAGCAGCAGCGCACAGACCCACCCTGCCCTGCGTCTTACAGACCTCTTACTCTTAATGAGCCCTTTTCCCAGGGATATCTAGTAAAGGGACATGCTCCTAGCAGGACAAACCTTCCTGGTGATATTTAATACCTGGGAAGTGACCTATGTGATTTAATCTGTTGCATACCAAAGGTGTCAAAAAGACATCAAAGAAATCCTTGTGCTTAATCCTTGGCCAGGTCACAGTCTCTCCCTGATGAGGAGAAGAGCCCAAATGTTTTAATAACACTGCCAAAAGGCAGAAGTCGAGGAATTAAGGACACTTGGAAACTTCACAAAATATACTTCCAGGTGGCAACACTGTATGGTTTCCCTGTGACAAAATCCTTGAGACAAATCTCTGAGCACCCACAGCCCTGTTGGGCTGGGTAGCCCAGGTCCCTGTGGCTGGGGACATGCATTTCCAACCTCCTCCCAGGCGGGCTGGCTGCAGAGCAGGCTCAGGCTGTGCAGTGCAAAGAGACGGGCACGTACCCCACTGCCCTGTCCCCCCCAGCTCTGCTGTGCTGCTGGCCCCTTGTCCCCACCCATACCTTCTCTCTTCCTATGCACTGCTGTAAATAACTTGCTACAAACAGCTATTCTCTCCTCTTCCTCCTTGAGGAAGGTCTTGAAGACCTCCCTGTTGCTTTCCTTTTCCCTCACCTCTTGCTGTGAAAATCCCCTTTCCCCTCTGGCCTGATGGCCCCTGGCTGCAGGAACTTGAGTAGTTTGGCACTTGGCACCAGCCTGGAGCTGCCCAAGGCTGAGCTTCACTTGGGGGACAGAGGGTGGGCCCTGCACCCACAGGTGCCTTCACGTGGTGGGCAGGCTGGAGAGGGCAGGGGATGGCGCTGGCAGGCACTTTGCTGTAACCCCTGCCAGAGCGGCCAGGAAAGGCTGCCCTGCTGGAGACAAGGCAGCACCTGGTATGGTAACCTAATTTGAGTTATGGAGTCCATGCCCGTGGTCACCTCCTCAGCCACTTCTTACAGGCCGGCTCCACAGAAACCCCAAGAGTGACACTTGTTGACAGCAGCTGAGGATCTGATCTCCAGGGTTTACTTTTAAAGAGTGCACACTGAATAACTAAGAAATGCTCAGAAGCACACGCACGCACATCCACAGACACACGCTTCTCAGGGTGGCTGGCTGTCTTGTCCTCTGCGAGCCTGCCCAAGCATGGTGGATAAAGCTTTTCGCCTTACTCCAAATGCAGCAGGCGCAATAAGAGATTCTTGCTACACAAACTGCAAAAAATGAAGGCTACAAGATAAATGCTGCCAGGACCAAACAGAAAGAGGAAGACAGAGGGCAGGTTACAAATCTGGAACTGCAGCATCCTTAAAGCACAGAGCTGCTGGTCTGAACATGCCTGGAATGCAGCCGTGACCTCCGTGGCAGTCCCTTGTCCAACTCACGATCACACACTGGATTACACAAGATCCCCAGCTCTGCACGAAGTCCACAATGCGTGCTGTGTTCTCACTTCAAGGCTCTACAGCAGCACTCTGAAGTAAACTCTGGCGACACCGCTGCCCTTATACAGACAGCTACGTACTGTATAGGTGTAACTGGATTCGGTAAATAGCCCTGAGGTGTATTAAGTGTTGCGCTTAATTTCTAGCAGCCACTTTCTATTTTTAAAAGGAATTAAAAAACACTCAACTGTCTGGTACCTCACATACTCAAAACACATCGTACCTCATGTGGCTTTAGTTTGCCTGTTAGAAAGCCCCTATGCTGAGCCCAGCTCAGTAAGAACGACTCCAGGTCTCGTGTGCCATTCTTACAGGCAGCTACACTTGGGAACAACTCTACAAGGATGATGTCCAACGGGATTCCTCCCGGGCTGTGCTGGCAAGTCCAGTGCGTGGCTATACAGCTGCAGTCATGGGGTTCTTCTGCCTGGGATCCTGTTGCCTGTACTGGTACTGGTCTGGACTGGTCCCACGGTGTCGGACAATTTCATTATAAGCTGGTGCTCGGTGGGACTGAGGAGGGGAAGGTGGCACATCCTGCCGGAGGGGTCCTTTATGCTGGTTTCCGACAGGCTGGGCTGGGTAGTACTGGGGGTACCTCAATTCTGCCACTCTTGTGTCCGGCGCACGGATGTAGTTTCCCTTAGATGTGTGGACAACAGGCTGTCCTCCTTGGTAGTAGGGAAGATCTCTCTCTTTGTATATTACTCGTGGCCCCGTTAAATATTCCAGTGGCTCTGCAGGTCCTCGCCTGAGGAGGAAAAGCATAATAAAGCACATGAAAAGGCAGTCTACTAGTCCAGCGTCACCTTATTGTACTCACAGCCCATGTTTACTTGGGGAAAGGAAATGCCACCTCAAGCATGACAGGTCCAGATGAATCAAAAGAACTTCTGAAGGATAACAAGCCTCCCACCTGCACACTACAGAAGTCTGTAACACCCAGGACGCTGGAGGAAGGGTCCAGCGCACATCACAGCCCTTTTACAATGGGGGAGCACTGGAGCCCTTCGGCTCCCAAAGTCAGCCTCCTGTGATCCATTTGCCATAATGGAAACAAAGCTCCTTTAAACAATGCATGTTTGACTGAATCTTATCTAGCCTGAGGATAAACAGATGAGTTGGGTCTGCAAGTCTGCAAATCCCATAAGCTTTACATGCACAAATATTCACGCTTTCTAAGCCATTTCCCACTATTTTTTTTCCTAACATGTCAGATTATAAAACTTTCCAAACATTATAGCTGGAAAAACTGGAACTCCTGGAGGAAACACTAGGGATGTCAGGCTACAATACCTGTGTTCAACAGGCGAGCTGCCAATGGGGTTTAAAAAAACCTCCTGTGATCTAGAAGGCCTGATATTGCAACAGCCCTGTAACTTGTCTGCATCAGTATGGATCTGACAAGCTCTAGTTCACGTGAAAAGTAACATGTGAACATAGCTGGAAAAACTGGAATTCCTGGAGGAAACACTAGGGATGTCAGGCTACAATACCTGTGTTCAACAGGCGAGCTGCCAATGGGGTTTAAAAAAACCTCCTGTGATCTAGAAGGCCTGATATTGCAACAGCCCTGTAACTTGTCTGCATCAGTATGGATCTGACAAGCTCTAGTTCACGTGAAAAGTAACATGTGAACATGTCATCCCTGAGGATGTGCCACGGAGCCCTCTCTGTAGCTTTCTGCATCTTAATTCCATGATTTGCACTAATGAAGCATTGATATTTTTTCCTAGTACAGCTTAACTTGTGATACTTTTGAAATGGCAAAAATAATTGTTCTTACAGACATGTTACCAGAGCATCCCCAAAAGTTCAACTCAATTAGGAGTTTTTGCCAGTCTGATTGCAAATGTCTTTGCACTTTGGGCAAAACCTCCCATTGACTGCAGAGGAAGCTTCTCTTTGAGTGAGAGCTGAAGGAAGACGACAGGGTTTTGACCCAAAACAGGGGCTGAAAGGATAAATCAATTACACCTGCTCTGTGGCTTTGGGACTGAACTCATCAACTGTTTAAATATTCTTTGCATAGTTTTATTAAAAAAGTCATCATTCTGGTACAGCAGATCAGGTGTTCACAATTCGTCCATGCCTCTCTCTGTTCACACAGAGATTTTTACAAGCATGCTCCCCCTTTCTTAACCTGGGCTCCCAGACTCCACTGGAACTTGTTTTGCAAGAAGTAAAACAAAACATGTGGTTTTCTGCTGCACTCGTTTAAGCCCATGGGGTAAATCATGGACATAGGCAATGAACAAACATTATCTGCCTTGAAATGAACCTACAATTCTCCCCCTGGAATAACTTAGTGCAAATGTTTCCTGTTTAAAATGGAAAGAGCAAAAGGAAGAATTCCAGGCCTTGGACTTTTAGGACCCTACGTTCCCCAGAGACTTTTTGCTTTAAAAACAGAACATTATAAAAAAAAGAGATACTAAAAGGACTCTTAACCGCTTGCGTTGAGACAACTGCTGTCTCTGCTCACACACCTACGCCTTGCAACAAAGCCTAATTTCCACAGCAGGCCAAAGAATTACTCCATGGATTTCTATATGAAGACTTGTTCGCTAGTCAGTCCCATCACACTCAGCTTTTAATTCCTCTGTGCGCAAAAACGCACTTCCAATCATAAAAGGCTTCTGCGGTGGTAGGAACTGCTTTGTGTCAAGCAGCAAACCAACAGGAACAAATGTCAAACCTATATGCATCATCTTTTCATATAAGGATAATGCTCAAAATCCTGTATATCGGATTTTATAAGATGTTCTCATCGGCAGCTATAATCAACCAAATTCTTGTTCATCACATTAAAAAGGGACTGAGCTTGGAACCCGATCCAGAATT
The DNA here is from genome assembly GCF_000687185.1 of Egretta garzetta. Taxonomy (NCBI): domain Eukaryota; kingdom Metazoa; phylum Chordata; class Aves; order Pelecaniformes; family Ardeidae; genus Egretta; species Egretta garzetta. The sequence continues at coordinate 738,537 of NW_009259524.1, forward strand.
CACTGAAGAGCCAGGTAGCTTTTGGACAGAGCTCTAACTGCGAAATTAAATTCCTCTAAAATAACAAATTCAAGATTAATTGGTACCAAAATGACTGTTGATAACAGGACTGAGCCACCAGCATCATCTACTGAGCCTTCAGCGCACAGCTCATCCCTCAACTCACACGAGAGGTCTGGATGTTGCAAGAAAAGAGGGGGATGTGTTTTGCCATCCAGCCAGAAGAGCTGTTTCCAGGAAAGCTCAGCCGGCCTGGTTTGAGGAGGCAGTGTGACGCTGCTGCCACAGAAGCTGTGACTGTGCAGAGGGCAGCACATTCGAGCAGCTTTGACCTAGGACTGTGCAGTGAAGATGAGCCTGAGCAATCAAAGCACATGTGTGCCAGACCTGAGGCATGTACCCAAGTTGCTTGAGCCTGTGCCATCAGGTCTTCATTGCTGTTACCTATGCTACAAAACTAAACCCACCATTGGTTCACTTGCAGCTAATACTGTCTCTGATTGTGTAGACAAACTACAGAAGAACATGTGAGAAGGGCCAAATCTTTCTTCAAAAAATAAAGAAATATCCAAGCTGTTCACTCTCAGCACCAGTTTCCCTTCTCTGAGGGTGAAACATCCATAGATGGTATTACTCTCGAGCGTCTTCCACAGAGTCAGGGCTTAGCAGCTGGGAGGAGAGGTACACGGTGACAAGGCTTGAATCCACTTCACATGGATCCTTTAGGAAAGTCCCAGGAAGACGGAAGGTGCGTGTGGTTTTTTAGCAGCCTTGGCAATAACACAAGCAGTGATCTAACCAATGATTACCAGAACTCTTGCATGAGTAAAACCCTGGGAAATGCTGATAACTGCCCAAAAGGCTGCCCCCGGGCAGCGTGACCAGGGGGAAATTTCATGAGAGATACCCTTGTGGCTGCACCACACTCCCCAGCTCACTTCCCCCTGGTGATCCCAGTGGGTGTTATGCGTGCAGATACACATGCTATGATGGCGACACTTTTCTTCCCTTTTATGAGCAGCAGTGCATGTTGAAGCAGAGTTATTTCCCGAGGATTCATTCTTCCCCACCTACCAGCCATGCCCAGTGAAGTCTGTTCTTAGGGAGCGGCTCACAGTGTGACCAACCAGCCAGGGAGTCTCCATGAACCTCTGACATGAAACTCCACCTGACACGTCTTAAAACATGGGAAAAAACAGCCCTTCCTTCCCCACGTGTGTCAAATTAACCATCAGAAAGTCAATTTTTTTAAGGTAGAAGAAACGGATACCAAGCTCTGGCTGTAGAAATGCCATCACCGTTAGGAGCAAGTTTGGTACGCTGGGGGCAGTTCCCGTCAGGGAAGAGCAGGGCTCCTCTGAAGCAACACTATTTTCACTTGATAGCTCATGGTGTAGAAGTACATGCTGTTGTTTATCCTCAAAGAAATTGCCATAACTCAAACCAAACACTTTCTACTTGGCAGCCCCTTGTAGATGCTATGCTTGTTTTCTGCAAGAAGCAAAACAACCCCTGCCTTTTCACTCGGCAGACATTGCCACCTCTGAGGAGGCCCTAATGAAATTCTTTTCCCCTCCCTCGCTGTTTTTGTTGGCTCCTGATGAGTTCAGAGTTCACAGGGCTGTATCACACCTCCCAAGTGACCCACAGTTTGGGGGTCAAACCAATAACCTCAAGTGGAAAATCAGTGACCCAGGGGAGTGATCAAAAATCCACAAATTGGGTCAAGCAGGTCCAGCCACTCAAAAGGACCAGGCCAGGAGCGTGCCCTCTGAGAGGACATGCTGAGTAGGAGCTGCTCTGACCGTCAGCTGTTTTCCAGATTTTTGGCCAGTTGTTTGACCTGGGGGTCCACTGAAATTAATGGCAGGCAGAAGGTAGGGAAGCTGACACAACATCCTGGGAAGGAACTGATCTCAGAAGTCAAAAAGCGATTTTGCTGATAGCTCAGCTCTGCTGGCTCCCACTGGAGGATGCGCCACTGATGCGGTCCACCTAAAAGCAGAGGCTGCTGGTGCAGGAAGCAGTGGAAGGAAGGAAGGCAGAAGCACCAGGTTCAAGAGAGGAGTGAAACTGGTGGGGCAGTGTGAAAATGCACTCCTCAAAAATGTCATGGACAAGGTGCCCCTTAAAATGTTCATTTTATTGTGAGGAAGCAAAATCTCATCTTCCCCCACAGACAAATTACAGATCACACATAGAGGTATTTGCAAACTTGTTTCGCCATATCATTTCGTAAGCTGGTTAGCAGCTCTACTGGTTTATCTTCTAAATGACTCACCAGGTAAGAACTGTGATCCATTTTGAGCTTTAAGAGCACAAAACAGGTTTGTCCAAATAAAACAGGTAACTTGTGACTGATGTTCAATTAACAGCACATGTGTTGTTATTTTCTCTATGACAAGTTAAGCCTGAAGTATTTTGGTTTTCTATCCCTGCTTTATTTATCTTCCAAGCACAATGAATATAAAATCTAATATTTTCTGGCTTTGCTGCAGAATTTTGAAGAGCTTCTGGGTTTATTTAAAACTGAACCAAAGGACTCTGAATACTTAAGAAAGGCTTCTTTTACCCAAAATATTATTTAGTCATTGAAGTTAAACAGGTATCTCTAGGTTTCAAAAAACCTAACCAAAACACTTTTTGCTTTCTGCAGTTCCTTTTTTTTTTTTTTAAAGGCCCCATTTCAGTAATTCTTCAGTTGTGGAGAATCTCACAGGACAGACTGGCCTAAATACCTGATGCTTCAAAAACAGCCAGAAAAAACTAATTTCATTTCAGGTTTACTGTGTTTCATTGTTAACCCCCATTTGCAGGTCACCTTTAACATCAGCCACAAGACACATGCTTGGGTTATCTGAAAGGAAAGGAAAGCAAAATGATGGTCTGGCTGTTCACGCTGTGCCCCATCATGTTGGGAGTTTGGAATTCATCATGACAAAGAGTTTTTCTTGCCTCTGTTCTATAGGGAGAATCACAGAGATCAACCTCTTAGTACCTGGTAAAAAGCAAGGAAGGGGATGCTCTCTTCTTACATCACTGTCTCCTTCTCAATGCTGAGGGAATATTTTGCAAGGGATATAATCTCACAGAAAAACTGCCTTCTTTGTCAGGGAGTACTTCTTGAAATAAACTTCAAAGACAGCCACAAGACTAAGTGGCAAATGGAAAGCCCACATTTGGCTGCAGTCTCTTTCATGTCGAAGCAAGACATACAGAGACTCTGGGTGATGGCATCAGGCAGCTCAGGCTGTGATTAAAGAAGAGGAGAAAGCAACAAGGTCCTATCTGTGTCCAAATTCTCACCGAAGAATTCTATTGTATGCACCGTGATTGCATGCTGTTTGTTCTCAGTCAGGAGGATCTACTTTTAAAGAAGAAAGGAGAAGCTGATGTAAGAATTAAATTATGCAAACAAACACTCTTACAGTATCAAATACATTACACTGTGTCTTTATAAAGCTCTTCTCAACATACGCTAAAAACAACTGACTGAAAAGACCATGTATTCCCTATCTCTCCAGTTACAGTATTAAAGACACTGCAGTGCTGTTTGTAGTCAGTGGTACTAAGAACTTCTGTTGCTTAATATTCAATGTGCATATAACTTGAAAACATTTTTTTTTAAAATCACTGCAGGTTTCAAAAAAATCACTCCATGACTCTGAGCTTCATTAAAGTCTGTCTCTGTATCTTAACAGGCGAGATACTCCTATAACAAATATTCTTTGCCGTTTCAGACCAGTACTTCCCATAGCTGATGATGGGGTTTGCATTTAAAAAGCCACTGGAAATCAGGTTTGGTATCTTAGCACTGGGAAGAATCTGCGGCACAAGGAAGTGCTCAGTGGCTGCTGTCTGTGAGAGAGGCTTGTACCTCTCAGAAGGCGGCAGATGTCTAGCAATGTCATACTAACCTCAAACACACCACACACAGATTATTTATGGGCTGAGCTGGTGGAGGTGCTTTCTTCTCCTGTTCTTTTATCAACAATACAAGGCTAAAAAATCAGATAACGTAAACGAATACAATCCCTGGCTCTCATGTAGCACATGCCATGCGGAGAGAGCTGTTTTTAGTTTGAGGACTGTGTTTGGAATTCCTTCAGTGTCAGGTTTCCAGTTACCAGACCCTCATCCCTGGGCCAGGCACGGCTGTGGTTGGACTGGATTAGCAGAACACTCTGCAATGTATATTACACAGCTTTGACTTCTATAGGCTTTGCAGACCCATAAAAATAATGATCATTTCATGACCTGCGTTACTGGGGGGAAAAAAAGAGCAGAAAAATCTCTCTCCCCCCTTTTTAAAGAATTCATATTTGTTTTGGATTTGGAGGAGGGATCCATACAAGGCTGTCTGAAATTCAAGCAAGCGTACATTTCAGATGCAATGCAGGCAGGCCTGATTCTCTTCCCTTGCCTACACTTCTGCAAAGTTTAACAGTGGCCTTGACTGGCCTGAACATAAGAGTTTATAGTTTCTCTCTCTCTCTAGTATTATGGCCTGGAATATTTAGAAACAAACAGCAAAAGCACCACAGTCCCAGAAGGTAAGTGCATAGACATGTTTATATTGCTCTAGTTGAAGTCTGGCCTTAAAGTGGCTGGAGAACAAAGTTCTTTACTGTTGGCAGAGGGCCACATTTTGAGAGATGTTGGGCCCCAGCAGCTCCCTGGAGAGTTCTTAGCAACTGGAGACATTTAGGTGTCCCACTTGTTTTTACGTCCAGGACCAAGCATAAAGTTTAGTCAGATACTAGCTTTCCATGCAGATAAGCAGACTGCAGAAACAACTGTAAGATGGGAAAACAGTAGCCTGACAGGTTTGAAACTTTACCATAAGGTTACATACGATTTCTTATGACAGCATGAATAGTCTATTTTGCACGCAAGCAAATTGATTGTTCCCAATCCCTAACGAAGCAAACTATGTCACAGATTGGTTAACATCAGAATTTAGAGTGCCATTTAATTAAACCCCCTCCCACCAGCAACAAAGCCATACAACATTGTGTTGCTCCTTTGCCCCAGCATTAGTTTATTTTCCACAGCAGATCTCAGAACAGCTTCTGATAATCCCATCCTGCAGGCAAAGCTCCCCTTTCTTTCCTTCCCTAAATCCAACCTACAAATAGAGGAACTGCAATAATCAGGATTAAAACCCTCAAATCAACAGCAACAAAACCCCGAATATGCTAGCCGGTGCTCTATAAATGCCCAGTAAGCATTCAAAACAACTAGTCCAATAATCCTTCCTACTCAATTCCTCACTTGTTTTGTTCATATGCTCTCAGGCATGGTACATCTCTTCTACCAGGGGGCATAAAATAAAGTAGCACCTATTGAACAAGACATCGCTATTCTGTGATCTCTTCAAGCTTAAAGAGATCTTAAGTAGATTGGTACTTTAAGTAGCGAGTCATTACAACATGTGTCATTTCATATGTTACTCATTATTCGACACAACATAATACCGTGTGAGTCATTAACCTCTTGGCATTGGTAACCTACTCTCAATGCTAAGCAGTCATGCTTGTTGCTCAGGAACCCCCATGCTCCATCGGGGAGAGACCTGGATAGGATTTTAAGGTCCCTTTGGTCTTTTGTTTTGCAGATCAGCAGGGGCTGAAAGCTTTTCCTACAGAGTAAAAGGGTTCTTGGCCTTTGGTCTCTTGCGTCATGTTTCTGAGATGATGCTGGCCAAGTTACATTGGAGGGGAGAAAACTTCTTTTTAAAGGACGTGTGCATCTTAAGCCAGCAAGAGAAGCAAATGTTTAGGTTTCTCAGCTGAATTTTGCATTTCAATGCAGATTCAAACTAATCCAAAGAAGCACTGAATGCATGCAGAACTGCCACCACTGGGGCGAGATGCTAAAGTGAAATCTCTTCTTACAGTAATATTTGTACTGCATTACTGCGCAGGAGCTCCAATGGACATGGGGACTCTGCTATCCCTGCCACGAGAAGAGCCAGCTACTTCCCTCAAGAGCAGGCAAGCAATGAGAAGGGAGAGAGATGTGGAGAAGCGAGACCCCAACACTGGCCCTAGCACAGCAGCAGCACAAAAGCCAGAAATACTATTCAGATCTCTTTGCCTCACCCTAACCTCTACTGATAGGATGAGAGGAAATGACCCCAAGTTGTGCCAGGGGAGGTTTAGATTAGGTATTAGGAAAAATTTCTTCACTGAAAGGGTTATCAGGCACTGGAATGGGCTACCCAGGGAAGTGGTCAAGTCCCTGTCCCTGGAGGTATTTAAAAGACGGGTAAACGAGGTGCTTAAGGACATGGTTTAGCAGTGGACAGGTACGGTTGGACTCAATGATCTTAAACGTCTTTTCCAACCAAATGATTCTATGATTCTATACTGCAGCTCTCTGCTTTTTTGGAGGCTATCAGGATAGAAATTAAAGGTCTTGTGGTGGTCCAGGAGATTTCAATTTGATTTAAAAGAAATTCTGTTGCCGTAGTCAAAATCCCTTTTCAGAAGGCAACAAACACACCGCTCGGGCTCCAGGAGAGCAATTGCCTTCGCAAGGAAGCCTCCTCTCTTGGCCTACCCACTCACAGCACTGCTGCTAGCCACGCCAGGTTCTGTAAAGTGCTTTCAAAGATGCATAAACCCAAATTCTATCCTGTTCTCATTTTTTCCACATGAAATGCATTTAAAGCATGGTGATTATTCAGCTGTGCTGTTCAAATGATTTTCAACAAATAAGAGAAGTCATTAAAAGAATCTTCTGACGTAATAACAACCTGGGCCCAGGTTTTTACTATTCAGCTGCTGGGATCTTAACATGCTGTCTGATCTTTAGTGGGCTAGTAAAAACCTGTAAGAAGTGGTTATTAACGTTATTACCAAGCTTTCAGGCTTTTTTTTCTAAAGAATCTCTCATTTAAATTAAAGCATTCCTTGCAGCTTTTTCTCCCATTGCCATGATGAAGCATGGCTGTCAATTCTGCCTCCGATGGCACAAACTGAGTAGTAAAACCATGCTTCAATAAAAAAGGAAAATGATTTTTGAAACTGATTGTAGCTGGTTATTTTTCCCTCCATTTCCTTTCTTTCTGGGTCCAGATATTCTGTTAAACTCACCGGGATGTGCCATTCCCTTTTTCCCCCTTTGCAACAAAGGCAAAGCTCAAGATCCAGAGAACGATGGCTGCTTTTTGGGGGTGAGGAGGATCTTAAAACCAAGCAGCTCTTATTTCTTTCTTCAGGCAATATTTCAGTCCCCATTGTTCCCCTACTGCTCATGTAGTGATTTGCTCCTAAACAGCGCAAACTGCCTGTAAGTACATCCTCCCCCCCATATTTTCTTTTGTTAGAACCATTCATTTCTATACAGGCATTAGATTATAAATTTCCTGGCTTGCCGCACTCCATTAACACTCTGGTAACCACCCCTTTTCCAGCCAGCCATTAAACACCACCTTTAATAATTGAGATTTAAAGGCTCAGGGCATGATAAACAGCTGAAGTTACAACTTTACAGCTGCCTCTACAGAAGTGTGTAAATCTCCAGATTTGGATAGGCAAATCAGTTAATTAGACTTGCATTAAGTCACAAACTTTGCGGGTGCTCTGACAGCAGACATCCTGAAGTTGAGCTTTAAATAACAAGGGTCAAACCCCTCAATCCCACCGGGATAGGAGAGACGGAAACGTCCCACCCGGTGCCCAGAGAGCAGTAGCGCTGACTGCAGCTGCTGTGACTTGCAGACGGCCGTGAGCGCCCTGCGACTGCAGCCCATTCCAGCTGTGTTTATGCTGGCTTCTTCCTTAAGAGCTTCTACAGTTACACGAACATCAGTGCAGCTGCAGCAAGCAGAGTCACTGCTGACTGGACATGCTCTACCCGCTGCCCGTGGTGGAGACAGCCCTTGTTTTACCAACCTGCATTTCCCGCCCGCCAGCACGTGGGTTGCTCCTTCAAAGCGGGACCCTGCAAGTCGCGGGGATAGCACGGCTTCCCCCTGCCCCTACCTGTGGCTGAGGAAATGCTATGTGGATGGCCCCAAGTTGCTGCTAGTCAGTAAATGCTCAAAGCTGGTGAGACATGGAGCTGCAGGCCACCAGCTTCTTTAGGGACACGGGTAGTAAGAGGTTAACCTTCGGTCATGAGGCCCAAGTGCCTGTGCTCCATCTCTGCACGAGTTATCTCCCTGTTGCTGCATTTAAAAATACTGTATGTAATTAACTGTTATCAGGTTGTTAAGCAGTGTGCTGAAGTGTGAACTTATCATTCAATTGTTTCCTTTATTTACAAAGTCCCTGCCATTCTCTGAGGCAGCAGCCTGGGACAGGCTGTTGACTTGCTCAGATGAGGAGGGTTTAGCGCACCAGATTCTGATGGCAGAAGCTGATTCTGGAGAAGTGAGACACAGCCGTGAATCTGCTCGGTTCCTCAAACACCCCCTCAACACGCCCTGCGGAATAGCTGTGTGTGAACGAGACACACACACATGCATGCTGCTGCTACCAAATACATCACTGTAACGTTGCTTTGAGACCTGAACCGCCCAGTGCTGAGGAAATGCACAATACAGCTTCCAACCGCTGAAATCCAGCCTTATGGGCATAGCTAGAGCTTTTACTCATACATATGGCAATAACTTTACTGCCTATAGATGTGTACAAGCTGTGTGGTCCATTCACAGATGAAGGTAACATAACTGCTGACTTTTCACGAACTTCTGCGCCCAGTTCTTTCCCTTTCCCTTTTCATTTGTTGGACTTTGTTTCCTTAAGAAAAGCAAATCAGTCAGTGCACATCATGTTAGACCACACGCTTGGAGATTGAGGAACAGGGCAAGATGCCACGTCTCCCGCTGTCCTCTCTGCCTGCCTCCACAAGGCCCAGGTTTGCTTTCCTGGAGCCCACCACTTTTTTTGCCACTTTCCCCTCCTGGCCTGGCTACTGTTCTCTTCTTTGCTTTCTTACCCAGCAGCACCAGCCCTGGCAATGCCTGCAAGGAGTCCAGGATGATAGGAGACATCATCAGACCTATGTGATTTTCTTCCATGCATTCCTGGTCTGGGGCAGCACCATGCATCCAGCAGGACATACTAGCATGGTCCCTGGGCATGCAGCATCCTTTGCTGTTTGGGAACTGGTGCAATCATCAACATCCCAGATCTATGTGCATCCCCGCCACAAGACTTGTAATAGAGGTGGTTATGTAGCTTCTAAACAAATTTTTTCTTTGCCATCTGCACACCATGCTGCATGCCAGATGACAAGATAAAATTTGCAACAGCAAAGTTCTTGGAGCACAGCAACCTTCTAGAGAGAGTAAGCACAGCCTGTGGCAACACAGTTATATCAGCTTAGTCATGTACCTAGAACAGAAGACATCAGGATGCTGAAGCTGGAAGAGGGAGCACACAGCAGAAGACAGGAAAAAAAGACGCTTTAAAGACACATCAAAACACTGCACCCCTGAGCAACGGGAAAGCAATGCCAACAGCTGGGAATTAGTGATACTTTACAGAGGTGACAGCACAGCAGTTTGAAAATAGAGGCAAGCCAATATTGAGATAAAGAGAGGCTTTGGACAGCACCACCAGGTACAGACTTTAATTTCTTTTGAACATATATATACATCATGTCAGTAGAGTCTTATGTGCAAGATGTGATGTTGTCAGTAGTTTCAGCTTAGATTATGATGAACACCACCATAGTCAGAGAGGCAGCCCTGCTCTAGCCAGGAAGGCTACTACGTGCCATCAGCGAGAAAAAGAGAAGCATTAGCACTTCCCAGGCTGAACCTGGTAAGAACCTGGCAAAGATTCCAGACAGCATGTCTCAATTTGGCTGGGGAAAAAAAACCCCAACCAACAAACACCCTCTAACTTAAAACAATCTTTTACATAATGAATCAATCAAACAATTATCTTTGCTCTAGTATGTTCAAATCAAGGGAATCATCATTGAAAATAACAACCAATTTATATAGCTCATTTAAAGCCACCGTAAGCTAGGCTGCTGATTCACTAATGAACAATAAAGGTCACTTCTACAATATCATTCTAAGTATTTTCAGATTGTGCAGTGTGATAGACTTGAAGTGGCATGTTCATAAAAAACCCATCAAGATCCTTTGCAGAGGGAAGTAAAGACGGAAAGAGATCTGTGCTCTGCCTGGATACTGGATTGAGAAGAGGGAATAACTTGATGTGATGAGGAACTCTGTGCCCCAGACTCATCCGGCCTCAGCTGAAGCCTCTGGATGTCAATGGAAGCATTTCAATGAGCTTTGGATTAGGCTCTTGTATAGGAGAATAGTACCTGAAAGAGGAGGAGAGGGCAGGGAGAGAATGAGACATCTGTATCCTGGAATGAAGTCAGGAAGTTAAGGCCCGACAGCCTTAGAGAGCAAATACACAGCTAGAGTACTGGATACGGGTTGCTGAAATGCCTCACTCCACGTGGAAACATTCCTTTTCAATTGTGTCAGTTCAGAGAAAAGACTGACCAAAATGCAGTCAATTTATTTTTTACTTTTTGATGCTTATGATGTAGAGGGAGGTACATATATGCAATTACTAAGAAAGAAGACATTCTACCAGATGAATAGCACACCTCTGCGACATGGATGTTATATCTGCCATTATTAATAGCGTGGCAACCGGGGCAACGTAGCAGAGCGTGCCCTAAATTGCAGCATCACGTCTGTGACTACTACCAGAACCAGATGCCTCAGAGGAACCTGCAGTTAGCTGGCAATTAATAGTTTCCATAGGCCTTACAGCATAAAAGCAACCTCTCCTTTCCTCCCCAAAAGCTAACTCAAAACAAACCAACTATTGGTCCAAGTCCAGATTTGCAGAAAGATGCAGGTTTCAGAAACACAAAACACTTGATGGCATGTCTGTACTTACAGATGTAGATATAAAAAAATAAACCCCATAATATTTAACCTTGACAGACCTACTATTTGAATCCCATACGAAAAGCACAATATAGTAGGGAGCCTGCGGTGAGTTGAGAATGACATCTTTTCCAAACCTCAATGTTAAATCTTTAATGCTGAGTTGGGTTTCTCTCTAACAAAAATATGTGTAATTCTACTTCCAGTAAAATGAGATTTTCTTTAAAAGAACTTTGCAATATTTCAAAGGCCCCTCTTTTTTTAGTGATCAAAAAGTAAAAGGGAGAAATTTCACATCATATCAAGCAGCTACAATATAAACCATTACTCAAGAAGAATATTCCAGTTTCTACATCAGAAAAGCACAGAGCAGCAATACCATTCCAAGGATGCAAAATGGTCTCTGTATACTAAAGTCCCTTCAAAAACTTATAAAACTTGTGGTATAAACTAGCACAAGTGAAAATGAAATGCCTAAGGAGGAAAAGACCAGGGTTAAGGGTTCCGTATTGATTTTTTTTTTCCACGTTGGGATTAAAGTGATTTCAGCTGGGACCCAGCATTACAGATGTAATTATAATTTCCATTTATATTTTTAGACTGTGCACAAAGAAGTGTAATAATGGACAGCTGAACATTTTCCGTTGTCCATTAAAACCGAAATGTTTCTGATGAAATCTCTGTTAAGACCAAGGACCACTGCAGTAATCTCTCAATAACAGAGCTTTCTTCAGATGTTTGGTGACGAGAGAGAAGGGAGAGCTGTCAGCCCTTCACACAAAGAAATCAAACCAAAATGACATTAAGGTTGTTATTCCCCTCAATAATACTAAAGACTCCACGCTCAGATCAGTAACAAGTCTCTTCAAAGAAAAAGTCAGATGATTCATTAAATAACCTTTCTTGATATTATTTACAGGATATTTAACAAAAAGCATTGCATTAAGGAGGCATTATTTAAACCACAGAAAGTGCAGGGAGTGAAGAAGTGAAATTTCTCGAAGTAGCAGTGACTGTCTGCCATCCTTCCCCCATGCTTTACAATGCAGGGCTAAGTCCAGGTTTCCTGGAGGCCTCTGATAGCTAGGCAAATGATGGCTATTGAAAAGCAAAATGTATTCAAGGTAAAGCAGGTGCTTTAAGTGCTCTGATGGATCTGGGCCTAAAAATTCAAGTTGTAAACCCCAACTCAATTTCAACCGACTAATTGAATTTGTTGGTTTTTTTTTTTTTTTTAATTCCCTTTCGTTTCAAATCGGTCTGCCCTGTGCTTTCTGCCATAAAGCGTGGTGCAGTCAGCACCGCAGCACAGCCTGCACCACCGAGCTGCTTCCACTCGCTGTTCCAGAGGGGGCTGCATCACACCACGCCGTAAAGAGCCTTACAGAAAATGCTCAAAACCAGCCTGGATAATATTCAGGCAGCCTAAATTCAGCCTAATTCCCTAGTCAGTAAGAAACCCAGATGCCTTCAGAGACCCCTACAAAGCTAATTAGAGGACTACCAGAAGTTGAGTCAGCCAGTAAGAAACACAGCAAAGCACAGCAAAGTTGCACAGGCTTTCCGAGTGTGGCTACTGGGATCCAATAAAGCTATTAACTGATTTTGGAAATCTTTAATTGCTGAACGTATAGTTGTAAAGTGTGCTGTTTGAAGATCTTTGGAAGAAAGACTGTTAGCATGTCCTTTCTTCTACTCGTTTTGTTCCAGCTATTGTTTTGGGTGGTTGATTTCAATTCAAGAGCGTATCACTGTTACCTCTTTAAGAAAGCAAAACAAAGGGAAGAACTGTGACGATACCATGCTTCCAAAAATACATTCTTTTTATACTGAAGACATCTCAGCTCTCAGTAAACAAATATCCCTTTTCTTTAAAGCACAGCATCTCAGATCAAGCCAAAATTCATAACAAAAATGCTAAATGAGGGCCCAAAATGTGGTGACACATGGGTATGTACAACAGTACGCTAACACCTAGATCCAAGCAAAAAGCCATTCACATGGATTTTCAACTGTGAAATCCTGCTGAGATTGGTTTTGCTCGCCAGATTTTGTCATGATCTACAACAGGCTACTCTCAAAAGTATTTCCCTTCAACCTGGAAAACAAAGGCTATTTTTCTTCTTTAAATGAACAAAAGTGCCAGCTACTCAATATCCAAGGACCCCTGTTGGCTTAGGGTTTTACTTGATAACCTGGGGTGGGTTTTGTTCACACATTTACCACCCTCCCTCTCCGCCCTTGGCTGGAAGTGGCCGCCAATTTCCAAGGTGCTGTCTCAGACTATCTGGTGCACAGATCCAATCTCCTTGCTGAATTACATCTGGAGTGGAACAAAAATGGCAGATAATTCACTTTCTATTAAAGTTAATACTCTCCTCCTCTTGCTCCCATGTATGTTATACATTGGACGTGTTTGCATGTTCTGCTCTGTTTTTTCAGCTGCTGCAAGTGCATGAGCTATCAATTACTCTGAGTGCAGAGAGGACGGTGACCTGAGGAACAGCTTCCAGTTTACGTGACTCCTCACTTCATCACCACTCAAACATTTAAATGAATCTTGCTGGGCAAGAGGCCTGAAGCACAGAGATTCCTTAGGTGCTCTCTTCCCTGCCATTTTCCCTCTCACCGAATGGTTAATCAGAGCAGAATAACTCTTTAAAACTAATATTTATTCAAACAGCTGTAGGATCCCATCTGCTCACGCAGAACAGAGCGTGGAACTAGTGGAGGCCACACCAATACCAGGCAGAAGCCAGCAGAAGGTAAAAGTTCTGTCAAGATCTCTTTAGCCAGGTTAAGTTACATTTGGCAGATAAAGTTTTCGAGTACAGCAAAGACACTACCATTACTGCAAAGATGTGGTTAAGTTTTTAGCATATGCATTATGGTATTCCAACATATTTCCAAAATACAGCTTGCTGGAAGTCTGACTAGTGGCCTATGTACTATTTAACACCAACCACATGCCTAAAAAGCTTTTGCTGGTGTGCTTCTGGCATATCCACATCATCTTTCCCTGTGGTAAAGATACTCAACAATTTATGCAGATTTTCCCAAACAAGCATCAACGAAAGAACAGAATCACTGTGCATTTTGTGCTTTGTTTACGCCACATTTTAAAGAACTGTTCTAGTAGAAAATTTTGTACAGGTGCTAAGTGACAAAATTAGTGCTAATTTACATAACTATTAAATGCTAGAACAATGCAATCTTTTCCAAGCCTGGAGATGATGGTAAAGATTCTTAAGAAAGCAGGAATTAATTTTCTCTAACAGGGTACAACAGGAGTTTTAGCTCTTAAAGTTACTGGTCCATAACTGCTAGTGATCTGAACATTTGCAATTCTTCAACAACCTTGAATTACATTAATTTTTAAGTCCTACTTCTACTTCACTTATATCTGTGGTAAGATGGAATGGGGTGGAGAAGAACACAGAGAACAAGCAAAGACATATTCCTTTTTCCAGGATCTCCAAAATATGGGAAGATTTGGGCTGCAAACATTGGTGGGCAGGGTTCCCAGGGGAAAAAAAAAAAAAAAAAAGCCTAATCAGAGTTTATCAAATTACTAACAGACTGACGGACTGACCCAGACAGCAAAGGAATGAAGGAATATGCTCTAACAGCGATCGCATTTCAGTCTAAACCTACTGCTGACTGCAATTGGTAGGAACACATCCATGGATTGCAGTGGTTCTGGATCAGGCTCATACTAGCTTCTGCAATATCTCTTTCAGAGTAAGGTGTCACTCAACCTGGATCAACATATCCAAAGCATGATTTTCTAAACTGTCACTGTTGAAGAGCAACATAAAAGCGTTAGGTGAATATATAGGCAAAGAAAGCTGGACAAAACCCCATGGAATTTAGAATATTCTCTTGATACATGTTTAGGACACTTCTGTACAGAGAAATTAAATATGTCACCTACTTATGAAATGGAAGCAGTTTGGCTGCCAATTGTATGAGCTGTGTTGAAACAGCTGCTCTAGCAACTGTTTTTACTATTAAATTCTTCAGCGATTCTCTTAATCCCAAATTAGATACCTCTTTCCTTTAATCACCAGTTTATATAAAAGGTCTCTCCTCACAAGGCAGGGTTTCACCAAGGATAACAATCACAAACAACTGCAGGTCTGCTTAAAGCACTGCCCTTGCGTTTCTCCATGGCTCTCATCTCCCCCACCGTGTTTCTTATTTCTTGGTGGGTGGCACGCTGAGTGCTCACGACTCTGTCCCCTATGTGTTTGTAAAATAACCCAGAACTATATTTGAGTTCTTAAGATTTCACAGCCTGTCATTACCTTACAGCATGCAATTAAGACTGTCCACATACACTTCACTTCCTACTTTATCATCATAATCTCCTTTCCCCTTTCATAAACGTGTATACAAGAATACCTGTAACTGACTCACTTTAAATGGCTTGCTATTAGAAGCTCGAAACTTGCCATCATGACAGTGCAACTTCCTTGTTCTCTTTAACGTCTTTCCTGTTTTTTTTTCTGAACCTGCTTTGCAAAGATTGGATGAAGATAAGGGATTGTGGAGAACTAACTGCAGTCTCCCTCTGAGCAATGGGTGCCATCGCAAAGCTGCTGTCGTATTTGTACATGTATTTACACCTGACGCTGTTGGCTTCCTACGTTTCTTCTTTTTAGCTGTTTTTAAAGCATGTTCGCTGACAACCATCTTTCAGCCACACCTCCAGACCCATTTAGCAAGAGAAAGCCAAAGCCAAGCACTGCAGCGGAGTTCTTATTTTACAATGAACTTTCTCACAGAAAGAAAAACTTATTTCCTCACTTTTGCAGCCTAGAGTCCACAGGTTTTGATCAGTTCTGATTTATAACCCAACATAAGCAGCAACATTTTTATTCCAAATATCTGTACCTATAAAGCAGCCAGCTGAGCTTCCCAGCCTGTTGGTCTCCTGAGCAATTTCCATATCCATCTCAACAATGCAAAGGATGTATTTGCATTTTCTAGCAGCCATCTCATTCCCCAGCTTTCACTCAGCACATCACTCTGTTGAGGCATTCTATGGGATATATGCTTTTATTTTTTAATTTGATCTTCTTTTTAATTTGCATTCACTTATCCTTTTTCCACAGTTCCTTCATCTCAACCCAACCGTTTTGTATTGACACTTCTTTCTTTCATTAATATTTGGTTCCCTAACATTTGTTTTGTTCTTTTAGTCACTGGAGGCATAGCTAATACAGCTTTCTTTTCTGAGGCAATGTCTCCATGACTTCATTAAATTTTATACCATTAATTCAAGCCCTTTTGTTCAAAGGCAGTATTTTCCTCCATCGCCTGTATTTTTAAGCTGAATTTGGTGCCCCTAGTTTGAGTGGGAGGTCCTTATGCCTGATTATACACTAAAATCCATACCAGACCCATGTTTTTTGTTAATCTGACACTTGAAAGTATTTTTATTTACTCCAGCTAGTAACTCCTTGCAAAAAGACTGGCTGTTTAGCTTCAAAATATTAATTGACTTTTAAACTATTCCATATTGCATTAACTGGCTTTTTGCTATGAGGAGTTGACTGACTTATTAGAAAAATTGACAAAACCCATCCCTGTCTGCCTCCTTCTACACTTCCAAAGTATTCTGGGACATCTGGTTTTTAGTGTTTTTTTCAAGCTATGTCCCAGTTGTTGCAGACATTTTCTTTGCTCAATTTTCTTTAGTTATTCCCATGGAAATTATAGAAGTGGCCTGTCAGCCGCAATCCATGATTTGATGTCACGAACCTTGACCTTTCTGACTTTCTAAAGTATACTTTTTCAGTATTAAGGCTTAATTTGGCTTGGATAGAGGCATCCTGTTCATTTCAACTGATATTTCTACTTTATTAGAAAGCTGGAGGTATGTTTTACAATCAAATCTCCTTCCTTTTGAATTCAACTTAAGAGATTTCCACAATTGTGATCCTCTTTACAATTTTCTTTCCTCCTTTCAGCCAAGCCTTAGAGAAAGACACAAGACCATTTTTTGAAATGTCTACATCACACTGACCCTTTTCTACCTGCATTGCTTTTAATGCCCAAGACTCTCCCTGTTGAAGGTATACACAGGTTATTTATGAACTCTGCACTCATACACAAAAAAAGCCTTCAGACTTCACATGTGACACTGAGGTGATTTTAAGTACCATGGCACACTGCAGCCGAGTAACTGAAACCGAGACACAACAGAACAAGTTGCAACAGAGCACTTCCAGCTTTCTCCTGCACGTACGTATCACAAACCTCATGTCCCGCTTTGGATTTGGACTCTGTCCTTCTTGAAATAGAGTGACGTTCCTGACATCTCAGAGGCACTGGGCAGTTTCCACAGCAATCAGGTTTTTTTATTACCTTGCAGAGTTAAGTGAAGTTAGCTAAGCAAATCTTAAACTGTTTGATATCGGATTTAAGCTAACCTGTTAATGAGCACATCAGCTTGGTTCCCAAGCTTGTACTCCAGCATGTGAGAATCATCTTTTTTCTTTGCCTGTATTTCATCTTGGCTGGTTTATTGCAACGTATCTTGGAGGTCCTTGAGTAGGACCAGTATTTCCATTAAAACTGATTCTGAATTCATCTGCCAGGACTTAAAACCCAACTAAAACCATACACATATTTCATTTATAATGAGATCACCACATTGGAAGATATAGACAGATAAGGTTTTGCTGCATTTTCAATGAAAGTACAGCTGTCAAGATAAAAATCGTATTTAAAAAATAACGCTGAGTTACTGATATTACTTTAGATGATTCAAGCAGAAGAGAAAGTTAATAATCAGGTACACCACAGAATATGCTTGAGTATTATTTATATTTCACATGACTGGGATGATGAAATTAAGTGGGCCATTCATTTTTGTGCCCTGCTTAGTTCTAATCCTATTTAAGACTCCAGATTATCAAGTCTTCTTAGTTTTGCACTTATGTCAGGGGAATATGAAAAAAAAAATATTTACATTCAAAATGAAAAAAAAGACCACTCGCAATTGGTTCTCAAATCTTTCTCTTGACCCTCTTCTCTTAATTTTAACCAATGTGAGAAATGGGTGAGATACAGACATTTTTCAGCTACCTAAAACTACAAAATATTTTCCTATCACACTGCCCTTCCTGTTTTGCACCACTTTGGAGGGAAAATCTGGGCATTACTAGAAATACTGTGTATTATGTTATGCACCAAAAGTTAATAGGTATGCTTTGTAACTGTATAATATATATCCAGTAACGTGGGTTCACTGACATACTATGACTTCGGTGATTCTGACTGGGTTGATAAGTTATTTCAGTGCCGTTATAGTTTTGGCACACACTCCCGCCCCCCGCCATTTATGAAATATATCTGCAGATGCTTTTTAACCAGGTGAATGATGCTGCAATTTAAAGAGTGCTACAAGGCAGCAATGGCATTCCCTGTGATACCTGCAGCCTGCCTCAGCATTGCCACCCTCTGCCTGCCATAAAGCACAGTTTTGGGCTAAAAAAAAAAAAAAAAGAAAAAAGCAAATTTGGTAGAGCCATGTAATGAAGCCAGCTGAAGAGAGGAACAGTGGAAAACTGAGAGGCAGCCTGTTACTAGGAAGTGGCTACCAAGAAGGTCCCTGGAAGATAACTTGGCAGAACAGCCGTGGTATTGTGGGACACAGCAACACCGTCACCATTACTGAGAACCACTGTGCCACTGCGTAGCACTTACCAGTGCAGACGGGTCAACACCAAAACCCAACCAGAACATCGCATCCCCCAGCTGACAGCTATAATAGCCACAGCTGCACTGCTGGGTCAGTGCTGCGTAACATACTGTCGGACGTCAAGGAGGAATGCAAATGGAGTACACAAAATGAGAAGGGGGACAGATTTTTTGCAACGTGGGATGGAGTAAGTTAAACCAAAGTCATTTAAAGCAAAAAAATTAATTGTGATTTAAACCAACAAGCAGGGAATTTTGATTTAAATAATTGATTTTAAACCTTGCTTTTTCATCTGTGCTCCTTGGTTAGTCAATTCCCATAGGTTGGGAATGCTCTGACAAGTTGATTTGCAGCTAATTACAGTCTGCACTAAAATTGTGATTTCTTTTTGTTAACCAGGAGAATACACTATATACATATTTAAGTAACATCAGTATATTGCTTTCAGATTCTGCTAGACAATGGTGAATGATGACTCTTATTTAATAGACAATTAACTTTTTCTTGTGATTTGTGTCAAGTCACTTTCTGATGACGTTTTTGGGATTCAATTAAATTGCAGAAATCCCACATTTTGAAATAAATTGGGTTAGTAAAATAAAGGCAAGAACACTCAAGTGCAAGAAAAAGCTAATGAAACTTGCTAAATAATCCATTCCTCCTGTTTGAGGAACCTTATCTCTTCATGACATAGGTGTTACAGAAACTTTGCTTTTGATCCAAATTGTTGGAAATGCTTCTGACTCAACTCTAGAGGCTATCTCATAAATTGACTGCATGGGGACTCCGGTCCCTTGAGTCAATGCTGTTATCATGTTCTATAGTGTAAGACCTAAACACTCAATCTATTTAATTTATTGAAAGGGAGGTTAAAAGATAACATAAATGATCACTGCACAGAAATACTGAAGGGGAGGAATTTTGCAGGCTTGGCTCTTAAAATGTAGCAGAGAAAATATTTACCATCGTATCTAGAAATTGAAAATGAGTAATTTCAGACAGAAAAAAAAGGCATAATCTTTTTAAACAGTAAAATAATTAACCTCTGAAGAATGTAATGAATTCTTCACAATGTGACATTTTAATTCTAGGTTAGATACTTTTGTAAATACATTTATAAAAATAATGTGATGGATCAAAATTGAAATGTAGTTTGATGCAGAAATGTAGGTCTTGGAGGGGTCAGGCAAGGGGATGAAAATTGTCCTTTCTGACTTCATACCTAGAAACGGATGATGTGCTGCTTTTAGCTACTGCCTGAAGACGTGCGAGTTGCATGGTCAATCTGAAGAGAAACATCAAGCATGGCAAGACTACGTGCTGCCACTGTACTGCAAGGCTAGTTCCTTAATACATGTGCAATTTTCCCAGTTTTAAGATGCATGTTAAATTTAAGGCAGATATTCCTGTAAGCCAATTCATTTTTCTCAGCGGTCTCCTCCCAACCACAGCAATACAGCTGAACTCATCTATACAGCCTGAACTCATTCTTCCATGCTTCCAGTTATTTTCTAATGCTTTTAGTGCCTTTGCAGCCCCGCCCCTTTTCTTGACAAAAATGCGCGTTTCTCAATAACATCAGGATTCCAGAGAAACTCTGGAATATTAGCTTTCCTTTGGAATCAGCATTTCTTACTGGGAAGATGGCTGAGCTTTCAGATCTACATTCATCACGTCACCAGTGTGTCGTCCCGTCTCAGTGTCTGACAGTCTGTTTTTGGTCACAGCCAGCTTTTCCATCAACGCAGAAAAGAACGTGTCCTCAAACATGAGATTTCTCCAAACAAGGCTGCCATTGACAAGACTGTGATTTATATTAAGACAGACTTCCATAAAAGCAAGCTGAAAACTAAAACTATGAACAAACAGAGCAGCTTCAGCTTCGTATCTGTTCCATAGCTCCATCAGGAAAATATTCTGGATTACATGATGAAAACAGGCATTAAAAATAGTTTAAGAAATACAAATGTTTTTCTGGCTCCCACACTCTTGCCCTGCTCCTCTCCCAAAAAGAAGAGGATAAGAGGTGTAAGAATCAAGCTATTCTCCTGCTAAGCAGGAGGATTTAACATTGCTTAATACTACTACTCAGCACTACCCAGCCGTAGCCCCAGGGCAACACGTTAGGTATTGAGTGCAAAGAACTGTATCTCTCTTGCAAAGCCTTCCATTCTGTCTTTCCCACTTTGCTGCTTTTCTGCAGACAGAACGGCACAATGCAGTGTGAGATGAAGACCTGCCACTCTCCTGCCACAGCCACTTACCATCTAATTCAGATGTTTGCCTCTGTAGACATTTCCAAACCAAGTCTACACAGTGGTATTATTTTACCTAGAAACTTAACTGCGTATCTCAGCTGGGCACTCATTAAGCCAGTCACATACAAAGCCTTCCTCCAAAGGCTGCTGCCTCCTGTTTTCAGCTTTTAATTAAAAATGTAACCTTACACAGGAACAGATCCTCCACTCAAAGGCAAAAGGGCGTCACTGAGCTCACTGAGAGTGGGACACTGCATTTGCTGCTGTATCTCCTGAAAAGGCAAGCACACTTGACACAGCTGAATTACTCAAATACAGTTAATAGAGACTTATATCACCTGAATTTGGCCCATAATATCTAGGCTTAAATTAGATTAGTTTCAGAGAAAGACAGAAAAATACAAAATAAAAGGGCAAAGCAGGAAAGATGTTTCAAAGCTTAGATTTTTTACAACCCAGCAGCAGATATGTTCGGATGCTGCTGGCAATCTGACTTCCTCTTATGCAGGGATGCGTGCCTTTGCGTGGGAATGGGGTAGTGCCTTAGGGGGACCAGACATCCATAAAGCTATCTGGCAGGCCATCATTCCTCCTTCTTGCCCAGTGGGGAGGAAAACCAAAGCTCTCTTACTCCATTTGTCCATGCCTACTCACACTGGCGTGAGTCCTGTGGCTCCCAGGTAGAGCAGAACAGTTTCCCTGTGTAGGTCCCAGCTACTCTTGACATGGCACAGATCCCCTCCTCCCCCCTCATCCAGTGAAACTGGCTGCAGGCCAGGCGCTTTCCTCTCTTTCCTTGTGTTGTGCCACACCAGAGCGGCAGGCAAAGGTCATATCCTCCTGGACTCAACACAATATCGCAATAAAAATCTGTTTCCCAGCATCTACAAACCTCATCTGAAGCCTCTTTAAGTATCTCTTATTATACTGGACTTAAACAGCTAAGTATGCAGACAATTATATACCATGTCCATACCAAATGCAGCTCGGGGGTTTGACCAAGGTGAGGAGAGGGACAAGACGAGGGCAGGAAACCATGAACTAATACTGGAATGCTGGGGAGAAGAAAGCTGCTCTTTGAGGAAATACTATCTCCGTACTACTTTCTGCCTTCCTATTTCTCTCTCTCTCTCTCTCTCTCTCTCTAAATAATGCTGCCCATAACAGTAGTATTCATGGATCCTCCACTGAGAATTGGTTGGCAAATGGGTGGGTTTTACCTGGATTCCTCTATATTCCCGGGCAGTCAGCCATGAGAACAAAAGAAATCACTCATTTCCATTAGTGGCTGGCAATGAGACTGCATCCCCTTCTTCTGGATTTAGACTTCACTACAGCAATCCAGTCATTTGTGACTGCCAGGGCTTAATTACTGCAGCAACATGAAACTGCAAAACTTAGAAAACCTAAATATAAAAGGCAGCCGCCGATTGCTGGTCCGCAGGCATGCCCAAGGCTGTGCTGTCCCAAAGCTCAGCTCCTGCCAGGGTGGAAACCCTCTGGAGACGCAGCAACGGCATGGCCCGTGTGTGGCAGCACGAGTGTTCGCGTCAGGAAGCACACACAACCCTGCTGACGTGCAGGCCCTCTCACTCTCCAGCATAATCTTCTTAGGCACCGAGAGAAACTACACTCTCCACACTGATCTCCAAAAGCTTATTGAATGTTTGGATGACTTCCTAAATGGCGAGTCCCAGCCAGCTAAATACTCAAACCTGTCATAAGAGCCGGAGAGTCATCTTTCCAGCAAGCTGAATGGAGTTTTTGGGAAGAACACTGTGAGATTCGTGATCTGATTTGGACAGACCTACTTTTTAAAAAAACCCCACAACACAAAAACGCAGGGTGTAGAGGTGAGCAGTACACACACCTCGGGGATGTGCCGAGGATGCAGCGGGTTTGAAAAGGAACAGGATAGAAGGAATATGGGGAACACTGCTGCATAAAGCAAGGGCATGTCTGCAGTGCTATGCTCAGTTCTGGCCAGCCTTTCTCTAAAGGAATACCAGTGAAATAAAAAGAATTGAGGGTGATGGAAGTTATTTCACCTGCAAATTTCCATTTTATACATACTGGAAAAATAAGGTTGATTAGCTTGAAGGGAAAATGAATAAAAGGAGACATGATACAGGAATACGAAAATTGCTGTAGAGAGTTACACTGGGCACCAATCGCTAATTTATTCTTGTAATTCACAAGGAAGTACTCCACAAAATTGAAATTTAAGATGGATAAAAAAAGAGTGCGCATAATTAAACTACACCTAACTAACCTGCAAAAATCACTGCTAAAAACATGACAGGAAACACGAGTGTTGGAGGACTATGAAAAAAGATGGCAATTTACCCAGGAGAGTAAGAATACCACAGTCAGCCAGGAAATACACAGAAGACACACTGCTGAAAAGCAGGATTCTGTTAGAAAAGCCAGTTACTGCACAGGACAAATTTCCAAAACGATGGCTGACACAAATATCGTTTGAAGGCAGTAACTGAACTACAGACGCATCCTTTGGTTTAGAAACCACAAACATTAAAAATGCTTACAAACATCCAACAACGTCTTGTGAGACAGCCTTTATACATTGGTGTCCAAAAGTAAGATATTCTTTGTATTTTCATCTGGAATTGGACGCAGCATTACATATTTATCAATCAGTCTCTCCAGTGACACCTTTGAATGTAAATGGAAAAAGAAGCAAAAAGAAACTATTCACTGATTTCCTAAATGCCAGCACTACTTCACAACGAAGAATCTCTTTTTGCTTCTAAATAGCTATTTTTGCTTTGCTTTTACAAATTATCTTGCTTGTAGGTCCAAGAAGTGGACTTGGCAAGCCCTCTAAGGTCTTTCCCAGCCTGCTAATTCTAAAGGGGGAATATTTTCTATTTTTGTTTTCCTCCCACTGCTTCCCACCACCTCTTCTAGCATCCTCTCGCTCTCCTTTCTGGCTTGCTAAATCTTACACGCTGCTATTAGAACTCCCATGGAAACGGGACTGAAATCTCCAAAATGCTTCCTTTTTGTTATGCCCCACTGGTTTCAGACTAGAATTACTCTTCATTGAGTTGATAAGGATTAAAAATTAAAAAAAGCCCTCAGAGAATTCACTCTCATTTCCACAGCGTTCAGTTAAAGCACAGAGATGCTCTACTGGAACAGGACTGCTATTCAGATGGCCTCTGCAGCAACAGCAGGACTTCAGTAGCTGTGGCTGCTGTAGCGGAGGCTTTCCACAGCAGCACTCTGTCAATGCCAGCCAGGATTATATCACTATAAACGCGGTCATTTATGCCCTGCTACGACCTGTTATAACTCTTGCAGAGCCAGCTTCCTCAATGTCATGTTCTCTACCTGTGGATCATGACTCTTGCTGACATGTTCAATGAGAGACCTTTTTTTTTAAAAATTCAAAAGTCCAAATTAATAGTACAGTTATAAAGATGGCACTAAATCAGCAGCAAAAGGTGACAAGACAAAACTGCAAAATGATCTCTCATGTTGGAGCTGGACATCAGCTGTGGGTGCTTTC
>NW_009259524.1:763237-827742 GCF_000687185.1 Egretta garzetta
GGGAGAGTGAATCAGACCGTGTGTGTACAAGGCAGGGTGCCGTACCTGGGTAGGGACGCATACTGCCTTTCCATCCCCTCGAAGTGAAGATTGTACGAGCTCCCATCTGGACCTTTTCCAGGCACCTGTGGAGAGGAGAGTAATTAGAGATGAAGATCAATTATGCAGCCCAGCTACTAACAATGCCTCTCAGAACGATAACCAGAGAACACATGATGCTGCAACATGCCAAAATCAACAAAAGAAAGGCAGGGGCTCAAAGAAGCTCCAAATCCCATACAAAATCTTATCACTGCTAACAAGAAAGGCTTTCATATCAAAGAGCTGCTCAGAACAGGTACAATCTTCGGAGCCTTTTCCTCGCCTGCATGCTAGCTGGGATACTCTCTCTCCTTCCCTGGCTGGCCCTCCTCCTAGAATTCAGTAACATGAGGACGTAATCTAATTAAGCACACCCCTTCTGACTCCAGTGGCATAACTAGTTGAATCAAAGCGAGCATCTTAGTACCAACTTTGCTGGTTTTTCTCCACTTGTGTGTTTTGCTCAAGTATAAAACACGATATAAACACGCGTTGCTTTCATTCTTAACAGAAATCCAGAAACTTTCCCTAATGCCACTGCAAAGCTAAGTATCCAGCTGGGAGTTAAGTGCATTTATCATGCTCTGGTGCCATTTCAAAAGTGAAGCATTAGTGCACTCCATCAAAATGCCAGCTCGCTACTTGGTTTGTTTTCAAGATGGCAACCGGAGTTGGCTGGAGAGCACAATTCTATCAGGAAGGCTCCAACTGGGGTACAAAACGGTGAACTTCAATGCTTTTAGCACACAGGAGCTCTCCCAATTTCACTCACTCAATGCCTGCTGATGGCCCAAAGTGTTAAGAGCCTTGTTAAAATGGAGCTATTAGTCTTTTCCTCCATAAATGCAGGAGGCTCTGACTGCCTTCAGTGTTTCCTACATTAGTATGTATTCCTATTCCGGTGCTGCTAGAATCAGCAGTTTTATAAAGCAATATACTAAGAGGCCATTTAAAATCCCCTTCCCCTTTTACAGATTAATAGCAGAAAGAAAGATTTAATGCCTTTTCAAACATTTTTAACAATTCATTAAAAAGAAAAGAATAAATCACACCAAGCTTTCAGCAAATGCCTGATTGTAAGAGGAGAAAACAAACAAAAATTAACATGTTTTTCACATTCTACAGGTTAGAGCACATTTCTGTCAGTCCTGTAATTTATGCACAATATGCCATTTTCACTGAAGAGATGTATAAGCTTCTATTCCACCATGGGAAAGGTTGTGCACTCAGGTGTAGTAAGTCTTACCTCCCTTTACATAGCATTTCTGTGCACAGTCTCTCGTGGGCCCATTACATAAGCCGAGTCCAAGGCAAAGAGAGGCACGATCCCTTGGAGCTACTAGGCAAGCTTAGGAATTATTCTAGACACATACTGTTATGCACCTTGCCACTCATTGAACATCCAAGATACTCATAAGCGAAAAAAATTTAGCACAGGCCTCTTGATAACTCCCCTTTATCTGACTCAAAACAGAAAGGAGTCCTCACGGAACTGCTGGCCACAGAAATAACCACCTCTGATTTGAAATGACCCATGCTTTAGCAGTGCCTCACTTTGGACAAGCAAAAAATAACAATAATTGCCCTACATTTCAAAAAGAGGGCAGTAGGCTAAATGGATCATTCATTCATTTTTTTCCACCAGAAAAAGTGACACGTAGAGAGAATTTATAGTCACTTAGGCAGAGAGTCACAGCCACTTTGGCTCTTCTCACACTGCTAATTTGATCAAGTTGATAATTTCTCTTAATTCACCAGGTATGCTGGTGAGAGAAGAGCATCCAGACTTCTGCTGTTTTGTGAAGAATGAGGGGGAAAAGAAATGAATGTATAATTTGGTTCACTCAGCACAAAAGCCACGTAGTATACAGTCTACCTGCGTGGCTGCAGATAGGCTATTAATTACGTGCAGCGGCAAAATATTTATGAGCTAAAGGATGCACTTGGTAACTGCGCATTCGCAACCCTGTGCAAGTTTCCTGGTGATCACTCTCCCACCTAGCAGGAGTAACAGCAGCCAGTCAGTGGGCAATAACATGAACAGATTCCGAATTGAGCCAGCACCGAGCAGGATCCCCAAACTCATAGCAGTCACCAGAAAGTAAAAAATATTTACATGACAAGGCCTTTTTGCAGCCTGGAAACACCCCTTTTCCTATGGTTTCCTACAGACCAAATAGAAGGCGATACCCCCCGCCAGGTCTGTTTGTATATATGATTTGAGAGACAGTTGCCATAGAAACACCCTGGCGGTGGATACACAATTTTGCTAATTTGGATCCATCGAGTGGCAGAGTCTCCACACCCTATATAAAACCCCCGACGCACTGGAAAAGCATGCTCTGGCTCTGCACGACTAATTAAAGACTCAGCCATTTCTTCTCCTTTCCCTTCTCCATCTGTCCACGCGACAGTAAAAATGTATCATCACTCAGCCACCAGCAAAATGGTGCCTGGAATAAAATACTACCCCAACCACGAGAGAAACTGCGAAAATGGAAACCCCTCCCTCGTAAAAGTTACTTATGTTTCAGAGGGAGTCAAAGCAAAGGGTTCCTTGCTGTCTTTTACAATAAACTAAGCTAAAAATTGGTGTGAAAGGTACTAATTAACAAGATCAAAATATTCCAGCTTCTCCTCCTTCCCCAAAGCAGGACGTACGCAGCTGGCCCTCAGTACAGGTGTGGAGGTGTTAACCACGTAGTTAATAATCACAAAATATTTAGGTAAGCAAACAATAACCTTAATAAAAAGGATTAAAACCTGGAGGTCCTAGCAAAGCCAAATGGATGCTGACCACGAGGTGACCAGCGAGGTGCGGGAGCTGACAGAAGGTGCATTAATTAGCTGAGTCCGTACTGGAGGCGGCTGGAAGAGCTTTTGAGACCAACACCCCAATCAGTAAAGAGAGAACGTGACAGCAGATGAAATACACATTTCACAAATGTATGGTAATGAACAACAGAAAGAATGATCCAAAACACGCTCCTGTATTTTTAGGGTTTAAATTAACGACATCAACTTAAATAAGAGCCATCATTATGAAGAGATCATCTCTTAGTCTAGAGCGGCCTCAACTAACAAGCAAAACATGAATATGTAAAAATAACGGGGTAGAGATAAACACCGAAACAGCCATCATCCCATCAGTGCAATTAAAAGAGCAGCATGCTTATACTGAGGAAAGGAAATGCTATCTGTATCAAAAACCAACAACAAACAATTCATGAAAACTTAGCCGTTGCAAAGTATCTGTGTGGCCAAGCCCTTTGTAGAACAAAAAAATAATAAACTGGGCACACGTATGAATCAAAACAACTAACACCAGGCTAGCAGAAGACAGTAAAGCCTTTGACAGGTTGAAGAGAGTAAAGCCTCGAAGAGCCAGCCGTTCCCTGAAAGGGAGAGCAGGCAGAAACCCCTGTACCAGCAGGTCATTCTCCTAATTGCCCCTTGGAGAATCCCGATGAATTCTCTGAAGCATGTAGCAGTGGCCACACTTGAAGACAAGGTACCAGACAAATGGGCAGGACATCGCATCCATCTAACTCAATGCCTCCATGGTCAGGATCCTGTGTGTGCCAGAAAGCTTCTGGCTTCTACATAGCTAGTAACATTTTCCTTGTTTAAGTCTCTCTTTTTTTTTTTAACCAATAATTTCCAGTAGCAAACAGAATAGCTATAGAAATACATTGCTTCAGAAAAAACCCTACGACACCTCTGCATCTTTAATTAAACCCCTGCCAGTCCCCAGCGACAGGACCAGGCTGGGGGATGCGCAGGCTGGAGAGCAGTGTGGGCACTGTCTGCTGATCTCCTCTCTCTGAGCCCTTAGCCCTTGGCAGGGGACCAACATGAAGAGCCAAAAGGCAGAGAAGAATGGGCGCAGGCTCAGGCTCCCTCCGCTCCCCTGGACAAATGGAATCCACATTTGTTTCAAGACAGAAAACTGTACAAAGATTCATAGTTCCACATGCAGATCCAAGACAGAAAGGGGAAGCGACTGTAACGAAAAAGAGAAAACGAAAGCTGTGCAGGGGTCAGTGCAAGCTATGTCCCTGGCAAATACAGTAACTGCAGGGCACTTTGAGGAGTTTTCCAACACATGGAAGTGATAAGCTAGCAGCAAATATCTCTAATGTGCCAGTTCTCCCTAGGAAAACTTCCCAGGAAAAAGGATAAAAAAGGTGATGTGAATGTGCACATGTAGATCAAGCCAAAACCCATTATCTCAGAGCATTCAAATATTTGCAAATAATTTATAAGCCATAAGTAGAGTATACCTGCAGGTAGCTATCCTGAAATAAGTCTCGGATTTGCCTACAGGAAAATTCTGGGGCTGCACAAGAACAATCCTTTAAGAGCAGAGAAAGGATTTACTTCATCCTGAAGCTTGAGACTACCTTGAAAACTGTGCAGAAAAGTGCAAAGAGGCCGTGTTTTTTCCTGGGAGACACAGCATTTCATTCCTCCTCACCTGCCTTACACTGCCTTCTTCCTGGAGCATTTGTTAAAGGCTAAAAGTCTAGCCGCTGGCAGGAAAGCCTCTCTTGCCCCTTTCATACGGATCAAGGTGTTTGGGGTTGGACACCCATTGTGGTATGAACAATAACAGCTATAATGATCTTTTTTTAAAGTTTAAGCTTCATGAAGCCAGAATCAACTTTTTCTTGTGCATTCACACACAACTTGAGGGGAGAGCTACCACACTGCAAAGGGAAGCCAGCAGCAACTCCTTGCCCCTAGCAGTGGAGACGCATTCGGCAGGACAGTGTGGTTTTGTGGGGCTCCACCTCCTCTCACCAATTCCCACCTGAGCTCCCTGCTCCAGGTCCATCCCGAGTGAAGTTGGCCGGCTGAAGACCCGAGACCTTGGGTGTTGCTCATAAGGAAAAAAGCGATGCAGAGCCATTTTCAGGGTGGCTGTCTCAGAAAGCCACAGTAACCACTCCCTCTCCTGCAGGTATTTTATTTAGAACTGCATACAGAAAACTTTGTCTTTGCAGAGAGCAGTTTGTTAAAAAACTTGTTTAAAGCTTATTAACTAGCTATACAAAAACCACAGCTCCGAGTCAGAAGTTTCACACTCTTAAAAAGGAATAATGCACAGCAGGTGTTGCATTCAGGCTTATTCATTTTTCACTTATATGCTAAACATCTCCCTTGCCCTTTTAATTTTTCTTTTTAACCCTCCGTTTTCCCCACTTCTGAACAATAACCCTCCTCCAAACATTTCAATTATCATTAAGATCAGAAGGAAAATGAGTGTGTGCTGCCCACTGGATAAGTAGCAATAGCGTAACTTCATCAATGCTGATGTGGTTTTAGCTATACTTTTGTGAACCCAGTGCAAACACTGCTGACTCCACTTGAATCACGCCTGACTTAGTTAAAATTATGTGAAATCAGGAAGAGCTTATGAAGATTCAAGTCCTGGGACTCCAACTTTTTCACTTATTTGCTGTGTACGCCCTGGAAAGTCACTTGAGCTTGTGCATTGTGGTTTTCTCCCCATAAAAAAAGGTGTGATGCTTTGTACCTTTGTATTTTATATGACTGACATGCAGGGTAAGACAGGAGCCATCCTGGGAAGGCTGCAGAGTGAAGCGTGGGCTCTGCCACCACCCAAGTGCTTTGAAAATGTCACCCAGTTCTGCTTTCTGCCTGGAAGTCTGTGTATAAACATGGCACATAGTAGTGCTGCATTGCTTAGTACATTTTTCAATAGTCTTGTGATCATCTGTTAAAGGACTTGATTCAGATGCTGGTTTGACCTCTCTTCTCAAAGCTCTTCTTTTGTCTGTGAGCGTTTCTAATCACATGGGTTGAGATTCAGCACGCCAAAAAGAGCCATGGTATAACGGAATTTGCCCTTTAACCTTCAGGTCTCCCCTCTGCTGAGACACAGTTGGTTTTTGTTTTCAATTAAGTGAAAACTGAAGAAAAGCTGAGAGAGGTAAAAGTGGATTTGTTCCCCACC
This sequence comes from Egretta garzetta, assembly GCF_000687185.1. Lineage (NCBI taxonomy): Eukaryota > Metazoa > Chordata > Aves > Pelecaniformes > Ardeidae > Egretta > Egretta garzetta. The sequence goes on from NW_009259524.1 coordinate 769,299, forward strand.
CCAGTCTCAATGTTTCATACACAGGTGAAGCACCAAAATTCACCCATCTCATTTTTTGCATTTCAACAGTCTGCCTGGTTCTAGGGACTGCAAGGGAAATTTAAGAGCCTGATTTGACTCACTAACCCTTCCCTTAGCTCTTAGAACAGAGGTGGGGTATGTTAGGCAGTGAAGTGGATGTTCCATGTGAAATGGAGGCAGTTGATTGAAGGGGTCTTCTTAATTCCTTACCACTGTGATATCCTAATTATCCCACCCTCCAAGACCTCCAACATTTTCACAGAAAACATGTTTTCCTCCATCCAGCTTTTTTACGTTTTGCATCAAAAGGTAAAAATTAAAAATTCTACCAGTGTCCATGACTCAAAAGAATTTTCCTGATGTTTTCCTTACATACACAAAGAGGGATGTATTTTGCTTTCCTGGTTTTGCAATGAAAGTTGAAACAGTGATTTTGCGTTATTATAACACTCATCATTTCTCCCTCTAATTTGGATGGTTTTTAATAAAGCTCCATTGATTCCACTGAAAGAAATCCCTCCTGGCAAAAGCAGAACACACACGCTGATTGCTAAATATGCAGCAATTATCATATTCAGCAGCACACTTTAATATCTTATTTATAGATGTATCTATCTATAATTTGCTTTAATTAAGTTGCATTGATTTTAATGACAGAAGCAGTCCTCAAAGAAGAGTCTAATGTTATATGAGCCCATCGGTACTGCTTTACCATTGTTTGGATATAAGACAGCACCTTTAATACTGCTTTTTGAAATTCTTAGTGATGCTTTTCTTTGCTAAGCGGCTGCAATGGCAAACCAAGATGATCCATAGGAACTCTCAAAACCACCTCCACCAGTGGAAAGAGAGCACATTCAACTCCCCTGTTACAAACTTGCTCACAGGACAGTTTTCAATAGCAAGAGAAGAAGCTGTATCTTCCCAGCAGGTCCTGAGAAACCTTGCATTTCCGTTCCCACTCCATTTTACAGACATCTTGGGAGTGTAATTATTAGAGGTTCTCAGATTACGGTCTGATGCCTTCAAAGTTTGTTTTGGGTAGTCTGGCAACTAATTTAAACTTTTTCATTTTCTTGTCAACAGAAAATACAGGGTAAATAATTTGGGAAGGTGAATCAACAGATGGCTACAAGTGCCTGTTCCAGCCCAATCACCAAGTCACGGTCTCATAGACTCTTAAAGTTCTGTTTTCTAGGCTCAGTCACAGAGAACGTTGAGCCTTCTTTTTGTTAAGCATATGCTCACTTTAAGCGTTTTATACTAGTCTGGTTTTGAGATTATTCCAAAGAACACTTGATGCTATTCGAACTGTGACAAAGTTTGTCAAAAAACATCTTGAAGAGCTAAAGGAAGGTATCGCTGCACTCCTAGCAGAGTCTCACAGCCCTGATTTCTGCTGAGTGCTACCACATACCTTGGCCCTGATTCAGGAAAGCATGCTAAATACTGATGAGGGTGGTTTGTTTTAATTTCAATAGCATTTGATTCCTCTTGGAGGCATTCCCAAAGCTGACATACACCTGCATCTCTCAGTGGCTATATATCTCTTTTTTGGGTGGAAATACACAGGAAGAACATTTATTTCTCTGTATCCTGAACACGTCTTCACACATTTGAACACAGCCTTCTAGTGATGATGATCTCAGCATCTCCATCTTTGAAGTAACCTGGTAAGATATTACTGGTTCACATCGATTGAGGATCTATCTCAGAGACCACTGAGGTAGCTTTATAACATTACTTATGCAGATCTTAATGTATCATTCACTGTTAGTATTTCTTTTTTAAAGCGAAAAATAAGTGCTGGCTTTTTAAATCACCACCTTTTGGAATATATCAGCACTAATTTTATAAGAATTGTTCATGTTAAAATGCAAGGGCATGATCTCAAAGGAAAAGCGCCAAAGTAGCTATGCAAGTACATTTTCAGTTTCTGGTCATCATTTTTCATTCACTGATTATCGCTTAAGTGTTGATTAATAGTTATGTTCATGCTGCTAGAATGCATTTCCCTTGGGTGAGAAAAACATCCTTGTCTAAAGGAAAAAGGAGATAGTAATCAAACCATCCTTCCTCTACCCTGTAAGAAGCACAGATGCACACTCCAGAGTCACTGATGATCTTGGTTTTGCTGGTGAGTAGTTTGGAAAATTTTCACTTAGAAAATCAGCTCTATGCAATCAGAACACTACTTGGTTGGTCAGACTGCTAGGCAATTAAATACTCCCTTCGCTCTCTCTCTCCATCCACATATATCCACATATGTACACATATATACGCGCACAAACATAAATGTACATACTTACAGTCGTTGTCCCTTCTCCCTATGCAAAGAATACCAGGAACACTGATGACAGCAGTGCTCCATGCTGGAATTAAGCAGGGCTGATTATCTCAGGATTTACTTTTCCTCCTACCTCTTGTTCAGGGAGGTGAAACTAATGGTTTAGATTTAGAGAGAGCGGAAAATTCTCTATAAAGGCAATAGACTGAGGGAAATACAAACACAGATGGGAACTTTAAAAGGGAAACAGGCTGTTCCCGTAACAGTTTAAAAACATGGCAATTGCCTTAGCTTAGTAGAAAACAAGCTCTCAGCATTTGCTGTATCTTACAACACTAAGCAGAGAGAAAATAGCAAAGATGGAGGTGAAGCCAAAACTGCAAAGCGTTTTTGCACAGCCCCACAAAGATAATATTCTGCTTTCTGAACCCTAGCTCCACGATCCCCCGATCCCTGGTGCTGGAGGACTATGGTTTCCTGTGACCGTGCAAAATGAGATCATTTCCTGGCCTGTGTCCGTCTCTGTGGGTGGCTTCTTTTTCCATTAGTTGTATAATATGTTTTGGTTAATTCTACCTCTTAATTGTCTTTAATGAGCACCAGATTTGCGACACCCTCACTCACAAACCTATTCTCAGACTAAAGGCAAGCAGAGGCCCTTGAGATGAGAGCAAAACTTAAAAGCAGCAAAACAAATAACCCCCAGCACCCATCAGCATTGATTCTTCCCCAACTACAAGGGGGCATTTCAATTGCTCTTCCACTGAACCAGGCCAATCTCTTCCCAGCCACTAGTGAGAATAACTTAACTTGTTACTGAGACACACTTGGGATGCAGTATACAGCATACACAATACATACATGTGAATACATTTCTAAAGCCGATCTCCCATAGTTCTACAATACTGTGCACAATTCCTTCCCCCCATGAAACCAGTCCTCTGCCGTAGCCTGTTTGAAACTAAGCTGCTTCTTGTTCCTCCCAGTCTTGCATTCTTTGCTTCTCTTCTCACTGTAATTAGTTTACAAGACTACTTATCCAGATGATTACTGCTTTTAAATGACAGTCGTCTTTTCTTTTACTCCAGTTTATTGTTGTGTATCATTTTGTCTTGCTATCTGAATACCCAGTTCTCTAAAGCATTTTCTCATTATGTTATCTCCTGATATAAGGCATTTTGAAATACTTCATGAGAGATGCTGTATGAAGTAAATTGAATTGAATTTTCTCTCAAAGTCAGGGGCTTTCAGCATCTTTCTCTAGCTAAGTCAGCAGAGTTCTTGGCACCAATGCCAGGGTGTAATGGCCATGCTTTTGCAGCCCAGCTATGAGCTTGTGTTCTTTTTAGGGAAAATGAAATGACAGTGTCAGTACCTGGAAAGCAAACAGGGGACAGATCAATATTTCCATTTATGATGAGAATGGCAAAACGAAAACGTGTGGGCTATTTTTCAGGTTTTTAACGCACGCATCGAGATAGCGCTATTTTGTTGCATCTACCTACATCTGGTGTTGGTGCTGAATGTGTATGTGGGGGGTATATGCATGTGTATGTCAGGGAAGGAAAGAGGGAGGGGAGGGGGAAATAGCAGGGCATAGAACTCAATTGTAGAGCAAGTAGTGGAAATAGACAGTGAAAAGCTTCCTGCAGGCAGGCGGCTTCACAGGGGAGAGCGAGCCTTTCATTGTCTATAAAATCATGCCTTGCTGGAGGTCCTCAAGAGTAGAAGGGGTAGCGCCTAGAGGCAGTAAATCTCTCACTGTTGTATTATTACATTCTAAACACTTAGCTACTGTGCAAACCAGCACACTGCTTCAAGAGAAGAAAAGGAGGAAGAAGAGGGAAAATGAATAAAGGGAAGTAGAGGAAGAAAGCAATAAAATTGGGAAACAACCCCCTGCCATAGCTCCCCCCCCAGAATACTTCACATCAAAGAAAACCAGCAAAGAGTGAATCGTCACGGAGTTAAAAGTTAACCTCAACTCCTTCCATTGTGATTTGACACCACTCTGGAACACTATTCCTAGAATTTGAATGGTTAGTCTGTAGCACAGGGTATTAAATCCACCTTAATCCTGTTAAACATAGATGCCACTAAAGAGAGGCGCTTTCTCAATGGCATCATGACAAAAGCTCTCCACGCTGCAAATTCAATAATGTTAACAAAAAAAAAAAAAAAAAAAAAATCCCAAACCTGGATTAATACTGAGCAAACAACATCAGCATAAGCAGGCTTAGAGAGAGGAATTGCTTTCCATATGCTATGGCATCAGGTTCCTCCGGATCTTCAGATACCAGTCTGTAAATGTTACAGACATTGTTTCTCCTGCTTGCAACTGCTGTTGGGTGGCGACCTTCTTTGCTTGCTGATACCAATTTAGCAGTTGGTACAGTTTCTCTGTGATTTGGTACTGTCTGTTGTTTGCTGGTACCAGATGGATACCAGATGGGTAACTGTGGGCAATGGTTCCTCTGTGTTCCAGTCCCAAAAATCACTGCCTATAGGGTCAGTCTTGTCAGTTGACTCCTAAATGGCACTTCAAAGCAGCATTCTGAAAAACCTCAACATCTGTTCCTTACTCCTAATGACCTTAAAAAAAAGTTGCAGACATACTTTCCTTTAGCCAGGAGTTACTGTGCATCTGCAGGAAAAATACAACCTTGCAGATGCTTGCAGCCATCAAACTCGCTCCTCACTAATGGCAGCTCCAGAAGCCACCACCTCAACTCTGAAAGTCAGCACTGAATGTGAAGTATAATCAATATATTCTTTTCGGTGGTAGCTCCACAATGTAGGAGTTCAGAGATATTTCAAGGCATTTTTCAAACAGTACTTTCCGCAGTGAAGTGGAAGAACAAGAAAACAAAAAACTTAAAGTGCCTTTGAAAGGCAGCAGGGATACCTGAAGGCCAAACGTAAAGCATGGAGGGAAAGCAAGGAGAGAAAAAGTGATGGAAGAGATCCATTTTTTAAGTCTTAATTTGTGATTGGTCTTTCAAAATGTTGACCTAGTTGTCAAACTAAAGACAGGAGCTGAAAGGTCAGTTAATGATTTTGAATACTGCCTACTGCAGTTCCCTCCTATGTTATTCCGTATGACCGCTTCTGTTTCTAAGAAAGGGAAAAAAGTTTATTTAGGACAGTAGAGGAGCATTTTGGTAAATTCTCTATACGTGCTACAGCAGAATGCTGTCTACAGAAAAATATAGCTGACATCAAAGCATGTTCCCCACCCCCTGTCTTGCTTCATGGAGAAGTTATGATAAACAGGTTATGTGTTCCCTAAGGTTACCATGGAAACTCATTCTTTTCAGGCCATCATTTGCAAAGGTAAAATTTGCATTAAAATGTGATGGAATTTGATTTTGTGCATGTGTGTGTGAAACTCAAGTGGGGTCATGCTACCACGCAGTATAGCTATTATTTCAAACCCAGGAGCATACGCTTACGAGAGAGATCTATTAATCCGTGTAAACACCTCAGTGACCAAATTACAGTTTAATTGCTAACTTGACAGGTATCTTCCTAGAAAATTAAGAGAAATACTTTGAAAATTAGCTTCAAATGCAAATGTAAATGTTAATACTGATCCACTGGTGGGTACCACTAGATAGCATTTTTCTAAATTCCCCTATAATCATTCCACACAGAGGAAAGACTGAATTTAGATTGTCAGAATGACTTTGTTTTGATGATGGCAGACCAGGGATGGAAGGCACAGGCATGTACTGCAAATTATAAGTTTTTACCTTATCTTGAAGGAGTTATCATCAAATTACAAAGTATAGAATAAAATTTGATATAACCATGCTTACTGCGATACGAGAAACTTTTGGATTGCCTCAGAATCCCAATTTGCTCACTTTGTTTTGAGTCATATCATAACTTTAAAGTCATAATTTTACTCCAGATTCTGCTACTCTGACTTTTCTTGGAATACCTGATGGTGTAAAGCATGGTCCAGGCCTCCCCAGGGTCCATGTTCCTTGAGAGCCACTGCCATTATTTGTTGCCGTGTGCAGCATTGGTCTTCCTAACACAGGAGCGCATTATTTGCAATAGTAATTTTGACAATCATTACTGTCAGCCTATCAAGAAAACAGATGAATGGACTAAACCCAGAAAAATCTTACAACTGGTGAGAACAAACTGCATTTTAGGAGAGATACCGGTATTTGCCCTCTTGCTCAGTTGTATGCATTCACAACATACATGCTGAATTTGATATACTACTTGATGAAATCTATGCTACTCTGGGACACTGGATTATTCACATATCATCTGCCTTGAATAGCAGGACCCCCTTGGAGGCAGCAGGGCCAGAACTCATATTTCTGCTTGGAAGGCAGACATTCCAATATCACCTGCATTACAGAAGACTCAATATCCCCTATCATACAGGACTTATGACATACAGTTCAGCTGGAATGGCTCTACTTAATATTGGGCAACATGACACTTAACACAGCAGCCAGACCAGCTGATGAGGAAAAAGCAGTAAAACCACAGACAGCAGTATTTGTCCCTTTTGCTTTCTTATTGTTAATAAATACAGTTGCACAGCAAATGTTTAAAAATACTCCAAAAAAAAAAAATCAAATAAAAATCAACCCTTCGGATTAGGTTGCACAGTGCCAGTATTTTATCAGACTCCATTCTGCATTGGCAAATTCCTGCTTACAAATTCAATTTACTAGACAAAGCAAGAACATTAAAGAAAGTTTCAAAAACCAAATGCAAACAAAAATGAAATTGATTATTCACTTTTGCAGAACTTCCCGAAACTCAGCATATTCGATAGAAGGAATGTGATCCAGTTGGATCCTGCATCGAGCAAGAAAGGCGGCGCTTAGCACTCCTCTTTCCAAGTGTTCTTTAACAGCCGGAGTTGAGGCTGAAAGTTGAAAAGAGCTGGCCTTGAGCAGAAAAGCCAAACTCATGTACAGCACCAGCCTTACAGGGTAAATGGAGTTCTCTTTTCCCATATTTTGTACTTTATTTTAATGCATTCTTGATACTAGATTAGCATCTGCACTACAGACCTTAGACTAGGAACTAATAAAGTTATCCGCCCAATCTCTCCATGTCTGAGTCACTGACTTTCTTTTTCATTTTAAATAATTATAACAATGTTGCCTGTTTGTTGAGAAAAATAGAGCCTTTATATATTCATAGATAATTGCTTACACCCAGCACCCAGTGATACATTCTAATTACTTTTCACACCTTGGCAGTAAAGAAATCTTTGAACTTTTTAGTGTTTTTTAACTGCAAGACCACAATGTAGCCAGAGCTCCGACACCCTGACTGCTGCAACTGCGCCTAGGATGAAATTTAACAAGCAGTTCTGCTAACCTGTTCTGCAGTGAGGAACTTCAGCAAAACCTAAGAAGACCCAAGGCCTCCACCTCAGATCTTGTGCTGCAATAATGAGAAGTGCTGCATCGACATACAATAGAAGAACTCAATCCAGAAATCAAAAGTAATCAAAAGTCCATTATTTCAGTTGCCTTCTGTCACATACTTAACTATAACAAATAAAAGATTGTACTCTGTAACAGCCTCAATGACATAGTTGTATTGCTTGACCCAGCTTCTTTCAAGCTCGACCCTGCTCTGCACATGCTGAGCAACCGTTGCCGTTTGCCTCACCGAGGTCATTCTGCTTTCCATTATGTTAAATGGACAAATTTTGCAGTCCTTTGTCAAAACTGCTATCTCTTTTAGTGGGATGTTATCCCTAGCAGGCAGAGCTGGACAGTCACCAGCATCTTTAGGAAACAGGGTGCTGCCTGGGACAACAGTAGCTAGGCAACTCTTTGGATCATCAGTATTTTTTAGAGAAGAGATTTCTCTTTAATCAGCAACAAGAACATAACCCAGGGAAATTAAGCTGTGAGAATTCAAAAAGTCATCAACCGTGTCAGCATCTATTTGATAAATGTACCAGATACCTGGTAGTAAAGGCAAAAGCTTGTGCCTAAGAAGGGGTCAAGTTTGAGGCCCAATTTCAGGCCTGATCTAATAAATACCTAAGCACATGCTTAGCCTCAGACATGAATTTCAATGGCATTACAGACTTGTCTCGTGATTAAAAAATGAGCGTTGCTGTAACTGGGGCCCCTTTCCAGAAGTTGAAGCAGACCTCTTACTAATGGCCTGAGGAAGAGGAGGTCAATTTTAAAAGGAAACCTACTTTTTTCCCCTGCTTGTAGTCAGACCCATGAGCAGCTGTATTTGATTCTATGGTATGTGGGGCACTGACTTGCTAGGGGTCAGGACCAAGCTGTCATGGAGAAGTACCTATCACTGAGGGTAAGGGAAGGTTCAAAATGCAAAGTATTAGCTTTAGCAACCCCACATACACAGACTCGGTCAGTGTTAAAATCTCAATCTTCTTCCACCTTCCCTGTGTGATGCTGGCCTGAGATTTGACAGCATGTACACATGCTCAGGGAAAGTGGCCACACAGTCACCTATCTATGGAGTGATCAACAAGCAGACAGAAAACTCTTAAAGCCTATACTGGCAGAAGCTTGCCCAAACCGAAACGAATTGCAAAGACCCACCTACCATGCTACTCAGAACTGCAGTGAAGCCAGATTATAGCCTAGCTCTGAAAAGGCTACTTCTGTGCCTGTTCAGCTGTGGATAAAAGCTGCAGAGCTGTGGCCTTTGTGCACAAATGCAACTGTTCAGCATCCTATATAGCATGGATTACCGGTTTGCGAACCCCCCTCATCAATATAATTATCACTTATATGTTTGTTTCTTGCCTCTCTAAACATATTGGCAAATTAGGCAAAATATATACAACAGAAAACCTCTAGGGCCCTTCATATCATATCAACATGATCTGTGGCAGCTGTCATGATCTCCATAATGCCCCACTCAAGTTCTCCATTTGGGCAACATCAGAAGAACCTCTCCTAACTACAAGGGACGTGACCGCTGGCACATGTGTTAATGTGGAACCTCTCAGTGCTGCGAGCCTGCAAGGATGGCCACAGCCTGGCAGCGCTGCATGTTTTTGTCTGATTTCCTTCAACTACTTGCATGAAGTAAGAGAAATGCTTAGTGTTTGTCCCCCTCAGAATCACCCCCTCTGCATTGAAATACAACAAAAAGCAGCTGTGTGATGAGGTGCCTTGTGGAATAGATGGCATGATGTATTTCTGGAATTCACATAATATTGTAGGGTATAAACAGGACCAGTGGGCTTTGATAAGATGACATATGGCACCAGAACTGTTTCCCTTGTAAATAAGAGTGTGTACATAGTGTTAGCATGAAGACATGAGCATTTCAGACTCCCCTCTGGTTCAGATAATCTATGCCAAATTCAACCTTTGTGTAAGTAGGAATGACTCCAAACAAGTTATAAGAGTCACTCTTTATTACTAGTATTAATGGAATTGAATTTGGCTCTCCTTGCATGTGCCATTTGGAATAGTTTATTTTTCACATGAGGTTTGGCAGGGATTTCTCAAAAATAATTTTCCCCCAAAAGCCAGCCTGTAAATTTCAAAATCTCTCTGCTTAGTTTGAACAGCTCTTTAGAATACACCCCTATCTGAAACCTACATTATACAGAGATAAGTAGTGACCATAAAAAGTTCTTGATTGCTAAGTTAACCATACTGCCTAATAAAATGTTTCACATACTCTCTTAATATTTTAATAACATATACACAAATACTTCTGATATATGGTTTTCAAAGCAGCTATACTCTAAGTAAGTTATTGTATCTTTTTTTTTTTTTAAATTCAATGTTTTCTACTAATAGTCTGTGGGTTCAGAAAGTCTGGAATTCACAGCAGTTTCTGCTATATGGTTTCACATAGTACATAAAATTGTCAGCTTCTCCCATTGCGCTAGAAGACAGGAATGTTATTATTCTAGAAGTTGGAATTTTGGTTTCTAACCATGGTCCAACACAAACGTCTGTGCATTTTGGGAACCTACCCTATTTGAAATGCAACATCCTGAACCTGGAATTAATTGATCATGAAAAGTACAAACAGCTCCTTATTCATCCTGAAGCAAGCGTAGAACCCTTTGACACATTATGGAAAAATAATGCAGTTCTTAACGCTCCTTTTTTTGTTCTGGTTGATTTTTAGGCTTGGATCCCTGCCAGGCACACAATAAAGTACTTGGCCTTTAACACAGACAGGCATGATTCTTTTTTCATACTCTCAACTGGGAACTGACAAAACTCAGTACATTACAGATTTGTTTCAATTGAAATGTTCACAGCTAGTATCCAGAGACAGGTTTTCTTGTATCTTTAGGTTATTTATCAGCTAGCAAATCTGATCTGCAAATAAGAAAATGGCTTTTAGAACCACTTAACATTAAAGTTCAGTACAGTGAAGCCGATGTGGTCACTCACAGGTGGAAGAACTATTTGCAATGTGGCTGGTGTTACACGCACTCTTTGAGCATACATTAAAAAAAGATAAAGTTTCAAGGATTTACTGCCACCCTGCAGGGAAGAATTGATGTTTTAAGTAACTGGATTTGTACAAAGTCTGTAAGACAATCCAAGTAAATCCTCAAATAGATGATTAATTCCTCATTATTTAAATGTCCCTAAATACAAGTGCAGATGCTAACTTCACGGCTTTAGCTTGACAGCTCCTTCTCTATTTCTCATGATCTGTTATTAGTCTGTGACTTTAAAGCCCTAAAAAAGAGTGCCCCATGAAAAAGCCCTCCAACTCCTAGGGAGGCTGTCTGAGCTTATTGCTTACATAGTTCTTTCAGATTCTGACTGATGCTGCAGCGTACGATAATACTACATAAACACACTACGCCTCTTTCTGTAGACCCGGCTTAGGTTTGTATAGGGTATGTTCATACGCACTTTCACTACCTGATGTCCCACTAAGACTTGAGTACATACGCATATGCCTAAACTCTGTCTTGCGCTGATACTTCCCAATACACCGTAGCTGTCAGAAAATTTTAGGGTAATCTCACATTACACTGAAAACGACGGGCATTCATTTTCCTAGACAATATTTACACTTATCATCAACCTGTCCTTTGGTTAACTAGCTGAGGTTTACTTTAGACCTTGTGATCCACCCTACAGAATTTGACTTATCATTTATCCTAGTTATAAACCTGAAAGGGGTCGGTGGGGGCGGGGAGGAGTCCAAAGCATGCAAAACTCAACAACAAACCAAAGCACAAAGGAGCTGGAAAAGAATTTCAAAGGATCTGGCTGTATAGCACAGACAGTGCTATATACATGTGTCTGTTTATGGAGACACACTAAACTGAATTATTCAGTTACTTACAAAAAGAAAAAGAACAGACTGTGGGAAGGGAGAGCAGAATGAAGGCGCAAGAGAGCAAGAAATTCATCCAGCAACAGATGAGAAGAACAGAGGAGAAATGGAAAATGGATGCAGGGGGGAGGAATGGATGATGAGAGAATAGCAGGCCTATTTAAAATGAATTTTTGACCTTATTTTTAAAACATTTATGGATCCCAATTGCCTGTCATGAGATCATTTTCCCTTACAATGCTAGCTTTTCAGCCGGCTCTGCACTTTAACTTGATTTATCCCGCTTTAAAAAAAAGTAGATTGTTAGAAATACCCCTTCTATTAGAAATTCTGTCCCATTACAGTGTCAGCTAAAGGCCACTTGTCAATGTCAGCTTTATCAGATAGAAATTTGCCTCATGAGTTCTCAGATACTTTTTTGGAGGACAAGACCCAGGGTCCATTTCTGAGGCTGTTGATTTGCGATGGGATAGTGTCTTCTCAAATTATCCTCTGTTATTTCCCAACTTATCTGCATGTTTCATGAGATGGTGGGAAGTGATTACAGCAGCTGCTGTACATTAGAAAGACATCTTATAGGAAAGCTGGCTTAGGTAAAACAGCTGACTGAGAAAAGCATAGAAAGAACTAATCGAGTATTAAAAATACATAAGGAGACCCAGCATCTCCTTTCCAGCTGCAACTTCCCTCATGCCACAACATCCTGTGGGAAGGAAGAAAACTTACACCAGAAGGTTCTCCTCCTCCTCAGCTGTCTTTCGACTCTTTAAAGACAGACCTGACATCCTGAAGATGAGAGTAAATTTTTATTTATTTACAATTATGTAATTAGTCAACGGCATGTCTCTTCACTGACAAGTAAAGGTGGAAAAAATCAGCTGTTGTTCAATCTGTGTTACTCCAGTACTGCTGAGGGTCAGCAGCCTGAGGTAGGAAAGACTGCATCGCTTATAAAATATCTCGAGGACTTTCCTGGCAAGATGCTTTGGAGACACTTGTTTTCTTTTTAATATTTTGATTCTATTTTTGTTTCTTCTTTTACATCTGAATGGGCTGATGTAACATCTATATTTTAAGTGTAAAACACATGTCAGAGTAGAAATTGCAGCCAGGAGTTGAAAGAGAGCAAGCTGGGGCCACAGTATTTTCCAGACTGAAAGACAGTGCCTATGAAAGCAAGGCTGGATGGATCAATGGATGATATTGTTGCAGTAAAGAGACCAGAAGTCTTTGAAATTTGTAAACTACTTCAACAAGAGGAACTGTTGCAGCAACAAACTTCAGAGTATTAAAGCCCTCAAGGTAAACTCTGTTTTTTGAGAGGACTGCCATTCCTCACAACAAAAACATTTAAAAATACTCTGCATTGGAAGGACAAAAAGAAACAATCCTGGTGCCACTATTATTAATCAGTTCAAGATTGAGATACTTAAAGCTCCCTTTCAGGTGCTCTGATTAAGGACAACTTGCCTCACAGGAAAAGCAAAGCTTTGGAAATCAGTAATCTCTGGGCATTATACCTAATAGGAAAGGCTTAAAAAAGATTACCTAGAAGAAACCTTTGTGAATCTTGGGAAACTACACTGGACCATAAATCTCAACCTCCTCGGAGGATTAATAAAGCTTTATCAGTTTCAGATAAGAAGTAAAAATCCTCAGGCTGCTGAAGAGGTACCACTGGCCCAGTCTGGGGCCTCTGTCAGGACACTCAACATGCCATACAATTGCAAAAGAAAGACACATTTGATGCATATTCTCATTTTAGTTTACAAAAGCTATTCAGAACAAGAATGGCAGCTACACAGATTCCCAGATTTGGGTCACAAAATTTAAGGCAGTAGATTAAAGCTAACTGTTCTATGGAAAGAATTATTTTGCTGAAGGTGACACTTCTGGTAACTGAATCAGAATAATATAAACAACAACATTTTTGGGGTTAATGAACAAATTATATCTGATAATTTATGTAAAAACACCCCTTTTAACTCTATCTCTCTGTGACTGCAATAAAGCCTAGTCTCGCATAGGATTTTTTTGGACTGCAACCCCAATCATTGAAGATTTCACTTCAGCATTCACAATGATAGTTTGGAGGACATTAAAGCTAACAGTGTATAGTTCAAATTTCAGGTGTGTTTAGATTCTTAAGATTTTAACATAATTCTGTCTCTTTTTAAACTAAAATTTCAAATCTAGCATAAATAGCATCTGATCAAAGTTACATTTTTGAATGCTGGTTGATTATAATTACTTCTAAAGAGATAGAGTCCAACTCTGAAACCTGCTCAGGTGGAGCTCTTGAGTGCCGCTGTTGTGATCCCATAGACTATAGCTGTTGCACATACTTAATGCATTCCAAAATCCATCACTCTTGGTTTAATCTCTGGTTCTACCATAGGTTACTCATCAGTAGTGCAGTAGATAATACATCTCTGTGTAGTGTGACTCCTAGATGTAAAATAGGAAATGTCTGTAACATTTCTACAGTGTTGGTAGTGTATTTTAAGATTCTTTGATGGGAGAAAAGCAAATCATTCCATTTTTCGCTTTATAAAAGGATACTTTTTATGCTGAGGATACTTTAATACTGAGGATGCATCATGAGCAGATTGCTACTCTCCAGCGTGCAGAAGGAAGGGCAGGAGCAGACATGCCTCTGCTTTCTCCCTCTCACTTTGCAGCTAAGCAGAGTGAGAGTCTGCTCTGCTAACGCTCTCCTTAACCCAGGGAATCACTGGATGAACTGCCAGAGCACCATAAACCCTGCTGAAAAGCCTTGGTACTACCACACATGACAAAGTTTGGCAACAATTGTGTATCTTGGGCCTAAAGAGAGGAAACCTGGGCCTAAATCAAACACAGTGAACAGTCAAGTTATTTTTAGCCAAGTTTTCGTGTTATTAATGTTTTCTTTGGTGGGCTGGCGTTAAGGATTTCTCTGTTTCTACAAAGCCCCCACATTCATTTTAAGCTGACACAGGATTTCTGGAAAACACAAACAAATCAGCCCCTTCTGCTAACCCTGAAGGCTACAAAAGCACTTTACATTATATTGCGGACCTACCCAACGCTGGTCATAATCAGACAGCTGTGTTCTTCCTTCGTCGTCCTCATAGAAAGGTAAGCCTTCGCGCCTGGCCTGATGGTACTCCTTCCGTAACTTCTGGATACGATCAGCATTCCCACCACCTGCACAGCCACTGAGAAAAATAAAAAATACTAAATAAACTCATATGTACACACTTATCTAACACCAGGTACCCACATGAGCATAGGCACAGAACTGCCACACCTGAGACAAATGGATTGTGAGCGTTTGATTCTCCTGACTTGCATAGTGCCCACTGGCCCATATCACCCTTATTTTTGCTTTCTCATATTAATAAAGCTGCTAATTGTGAACCTGATCCCCATTTTTAAAAAAGGCTGTCCCTGTCCAAAGAACTTAACAATTGCAGTACAAGACAAGAGACAACAGATGGATGCAGACAGATGGGGGAGCACAAGGAAACTTTTAACATTCCTATGAGCAGCTATAAATGGCTATCATATTTTAATAATAATAATGATGATGATGATAAGCTGCCAGAAAAATGTTTCCCTTTGCTCCCACGCTAAATGTGGAATTTCCCTAAAATTACATTTGTTCAAGGTGAAGAATAGACTATATTCACAGAGAAGCACAGAAAGAAGTTTTATCTCATAAAAAACAATCTCCTTCCCAATTATAGAAGGAACTAAAACATCACCCATGAAAATACAGGGGAGGCAAGAGAGATGGGAAAGCATGCTATTAAATCTTGACACCATTTTTTTAAAGTGGTAATTAAACAGTAAACCACTAGGTAATCCACAAAGGCTCACTTGTATGCGGAACTGCATACACTGCAAACTGCCAGGGTAAAGCTAGTGGCGTTGCTTAGTTTTTCAAGTTAAACACATGCCTGTCTTTGTGGATTTTGACCCTGGTGAGCCTTCCAAAACCTTACAGCTGGACTTGCACAACTGTGGAAGCTCAAGCTATACCTGGAAGGATTAAAAAAGAAAAAAAAAAAATCCTGAAAATGTCCAAGAACTAAAAAAAAATACAGCCACATTGAAAATGAGTAAATTAAAGATTTCCCGCAGCTATTTCCAACCCTGTTCTAGTCAGCACTGGGGTGAATACTGACTGTATGGCTTGGTAGCATTTACTGGCATCCATAGGGAATTGTTGTAGAATGTATTTGTGACCACTCCTAACCTCAGACCATTGTTATTGCAGCACATCATCATATACTCTCTTAATCTGCAACCTTACCTCTGCCTCACCACAGTGGGCTATGGAGATACAGATTTATTCACATAAGCACAGACTCTGTGGAGCATCTTGTCACACTGCACTCCACTATAAGTATGCCAGAATCTAGGGAAGCCTTTTACAGGATTTGCATAGCAAACTGAATTTGGAGAGCACATACAAAAGATTGGACATAAACCTATCAGTTTGAGAATAAGTAGTTTCTAGTGTCTAATAGCAATCTAGATTAGTTGGAAACTAATCACCAATGAAGGGAAATTCCATGTAGGGTGCAAATGCAGCTGAATATGAGGCCAGGATTGGAAGTGTTTACTTGCAGCATCAATATGTTTCCATGGAAAATCAAACCCTTAAATTACTTGCCTTCCCTGGATCCTAAGTTATCCAGCCCCTTTACTCTACAAAGTCCCAGAGGCTTCAAGCTTCTCTGGCTGACTTGCCGAACTCTTCCAGAGCATACAAAATTTTTTCGTGATCTGCCAAGGCAGTGCAGAAAGCTTGCACAAACTCTGTGGACTATTGAGAAAAAAAAAAGTACATTCCCTTTTCCCCTTGACTCCTTGCACAGATAAATGCCTCTGTTCCTTGCATGAATTCTTGTCAAATAGTGGAGAACAATTTTCTGTTTGCAAAACACTGGAATTGAAGACTAGCTAATGGAGGCTATCACTTAGAACAGTGAAGCTTGGTCCACAGCTCATGAGCAATACAATACCTGTGAAATCCCCTGACTTTACTTGTGAGTGCAGATAAAGCGTTTAATTAGGGCTGCTAACATACAGATAAGGCCCAAAGTGTTGTCCCTGTTGCTTTGCCAACATCATTGCTCAGAGCAGCACTAGCTAAAAGAGAGAAATGCTGAAATACAGGCAATGGCTCTAGTTTGATTCCGGCCGATCTGGCGCCCTGCAGCTCTCTGCAAACTGCATTAGCACCTGCCATCAGTGGCCTAATGGCCACGTAACCCCCTAACGGCCGCCTTCTACTTCCAGGTATTTTGGCTGAAGAGGTAATCGGAAAATACCATAAAGGTTTTCTTTTCCTTTTTAAAATGAAATCTGAGATATATATTGTAAGAGGCAGTGACAGCAGCCTGTGCTTCATTTACTGCAGATCTCCTGTAGGTGAACTTCCTTCTGCTTAAACCCATCTAGCCAGCAAGTGGAAGGAGGTGCTGCAGAGATCAAGCTGATTATATGTATTAAAAGACTGGGCCTGACAGCTTTTTCTTTGGCAAACCTCTGCCACACCATATTAAAGTACAAACCCTAACCATGAGAATGAGTAGGAACATTTGAATGAAAGATAGCAGCACATGGGAAACTATCCATCTGGATTAGTGTGAAAACACAAGCATAATCTCTGTGGAAACAAGCAGCTCCATGAAGTCTGATTTCCTGTGCTGCTCTCCTGTGGGTTCTCTGGTGTCCGGTAATGGGACTGAGTTCACACCGCAGCGTTTCTCCCTAGCAAGGGCATTCGCCTGGGCTTCCCTAGCAGGCTGCTTATTTTCGTGAAACTCATTGATCCAGTATCTTTTGAACATCGAATCACCTGTCAAGTCTGGTCAAAAATGGTCAGAAGGTTCAGAATTTGTTAGAAAGGTGGGGGGAACAGGTTGGAAGATCCAGTACATCACCTTCATTTTTTCAGGAAACAGTTGAAGCGCCACAGCAATTTTTTTTTTTCCCCTCCATCACTGTTTATAGGCACAAATGTAAAAGCTTTTCAAAGAGCTGCATATCTAGTTTACCATGAAAGTTTTACCCACTCCTGAGTAATGTGAGATGAATATGATGCCCTGTGCAATGCTCATGAAACAGTTCTGAATTTAAAGTTGGCTCCTGACAATTATGTGAATATATGAACCACATTCAAACTCACCAGATGAATTCAATCAGCACTGTGCAAATATCGCATACATAATCTATTAGTTTACCCCAAAGAAACTGAAGCATTGAATTCAAACAGAATGAAGTCATCAGTAATAAAAAAAAGAAACTGATAAGGCAATATTAAAAAAAACAACACAATTTTCCAAGATTTGCAGAGAAGATTATACATTGACTGTAAACTATTCTCCCATCTGCCTATAAATACATAATTAAAAAATATTGGTTTGATCAGATAGCAGTTCTCAGACAGGGAAACAGCAGATGAATACCAGTTCAAATGTTTCGGATGCATGACTATTTATACTGAAAAAGAACCTGAACTTACAGAAGAAATATAAAAACAATACTCCAATCAAAGTCAATTTATATTAAGGAGACTTACTGAAGCTTCTCACCAAGCCTAGTAAGTACAGCAGACAGATTTCTTTTACAGTAGCTCTCCATTTAATGTAGTGCTCCCCCCTCGAGGAGATATAAATATTATAGTCCTCATCACATCTACAATTTTGTGCAGAACTCACTACCCTGACATGGCTCCCTGTGCTACATGTTCTTCAGAGACCTGCGCAACCACACATTAGCCATTCCCCTCCACCACCATGTATTCCCAGGTTCTAACATTTAATCTACCCATGGACTTCTGTGTTGTCATGACAAGACTGTAAAAGAACCATCCACTCTGCATTTTGTGATTGATTTCAGAACGATTTCCTAAAATTGTGCTACGTATAAGGAGACTGCTTCAGAAACAGCCGATACTGGGATAGAACCTGAACCTTTTTGGGGAAGTTTTAAAAAAGGTCTAAGTGGAGGAAAAAAAACTCTGAGAAACTTTACAAAGAGTTTAGCCAAGGCTCAGGTGCTGATTTCAAACAACAGAAACAAAACCTGTCCAAAATCCCACGCCACAAATAATCTTAAGAGAAGTTCAACAGTTCTTTGAATGAGCTGCACAGACTGTACGGATTTGTTTGGGGGGGAAAAAAAAATCTTATATGAACATTCAAAAGAGGAAAAAGCACATTCCTGTCAGCCATTCTGTAGTTTTGCTAGATCCAATCCTTAGAAACCAAAGCTTTCTTCTGGCCTGGGAGAAAGGAAAAAAAAAAAAGCCTGTGTGATCGTTCTAACCCATGCTGCTGGGGCTGTGCCACCAACTAGATAAACGACCGCCAGAAATCACCATCTTCTACCCTGTGCCTGTCAAGAGATCTGTCAGAACCTTGCCCACTGCGACTGTAAAGGGACCTGCTCCAAAACAGCCATTCAACCCATACAGTTGGAACAGGCATCCCAAAACAAAAAGGAAACCATAATTTGGCACAGACTTAGGTTCAAGCTATCTCTAATATTACGTAAAATATGGCTGTGAAATTTCATCTCTGAAGAGGTAGATGAACAAGCACCATAGCAATAACGCTATATACCCAATATGACAGACAAGTTATTTTTTTCAGAGAATCAAAACACCATCCTCAGTATTTAATACATGTGGCTCAGGTTTTGCACAATAAAATCTCCCCTCTGTTCTTCCTCTGAGTCACTAATCTGGATTTCAATCATTCAGGTTAAAAATGTCATTTTTTAAATGAGTGACTTCTTAGTGCAGCTCTCTAGATAATACAAAATTAAAAACAAGTGTTGCGTGTACAGAGTAAGATGAACCACTTAAAGCTGTATATAAACATACATTTAAAGAGGCAATAAACATTTTGTTTCCAGTGGTTTTCCTAAACACATTAATATTGCACAGAGCTTTTTTGCCAGCTACTTCTTTCAAACGCTGATTTCACCCAGCTGACTGTCAGCCTCTAAACAAACAACTGGTGCTTCCAAGATGGAAAAAAAAGAAAAGAAAAAAAAAAAGAAAACCAAAACTGATTCTTTTACTGAATTTTCCATTAACAAACAAATCCAAGACAAAACATGATTCACAGACGCAAGAGAATGCATAGTCTTCCATTCATAATCTGCTATAAAACAAAACTAATTTTATATACTGGAAGGAACATAGTGGTCTGCAAAGATATACAGCTAAGGGAGCCCAACGGAGCATGTAAGAGTATCTTTCACTTAGGATAAAACTTTCATTTTGAAGTTATAAGAAATAAATATTTGAGTACTTTACTCTTTCGGTTCCACTCCTTGTCTTTCTACCCTGAAGTATCACATTGCTTATGAAGATATTTCTGCAACCTCAGTAGTAATAGGGAATAAAAAGCATGGTGAGAAGTGATTAAAAGAAAATCAATGATAAGAACATAATTCTACAATATTTCAGCTTTCATCTTTGTCAACCACCAAGACAAAGAGAGTTTAGGAAGAAATGAGTATTTGTTGTTTTCATATGCACTTGAGTAAATGAATGATATTGCAATGAAAGACTTGTCAGAAATACCTTGTTGACACCACTGATACTGCCTTGTAGGCTCAGGAGTCATCTTTGATGTTCAGCCAGAGTCAGCCTGCCTTTTGCCTATACACACCCCATGCTGAGGACCCAACTGAAGAACAATGTCTTTCTAGCTACCGGAACCATGCAAGTGGTTTTATTGGTCTCCGTAACACTTCTTTCTTGCTCTGGGCGGGAATATACACTATGTATACACAATTACCGTCTTTATCAATGGAGAGGGGCCCCAGCAGGACCCTTGTTTTGGAAACCCAGGCAAAGTGATGGGGAGGAAGACTTTGAGCCCAGTTCCATTTAGACAGGACAATATTGAGAGGGTCTGTATAGATGGGCTGACATGAGAAGCATTAGATGGATACATTTCTCTCTATCTGTATATACATAAATATATATAAAGTCAAGAATAATAAATAAACTGCAGGAAAACAAGGTACACTGAAGAAGCTATTTACATTTATTTGAACTTGTATACTAAAGTCCCTGAGTCTTAATCTGCTTTACAATATTTTAAAAAGTCATAAGTGTGCCTCAGTGGAACATACACTGTCACCTTTCAATTCTTTAGGCTAACATAAAAGCAATACAACCACTTCTGTCCAAAAGGTCAAAGTCTCCTAGGGCAGCACATGACTACCATTTGTCTGGATGTAAATTGAGTCCTATTGACCCTGTAACATCACTACTGACCTCTTGACATTAGGAGCTTAGTGGAAAGAAAGAAGATGATATTCTTAGGTTCCTACAGACTCATTAGGAAGAAAGAAGGAAAGAGAACCTTGCATGATATGAATTAGCAGTGCCATTAACCTTTTCTTTCCCCAAACAGCTCATAATACGTTTACAGAAGCCTCAAAAGAATGATTTGAAGATTGAAACCAACAGATCTGTATCACTTTCAGTTTTTCCAAACTGTTTATAAAACATCTCTCAGTGGCTTGACGTAAAGCATCCTTATATGTTTCCCTCCTTTCACATGACATACAACACCTTTTCCTGTTTGTCACGGCAGATGGCCTAGACATTCAGATGAGCATCATCTTTTCAATCCAGGCCACTTCTCATCTCCATTACTTTCCTTCATAACTTAAGAGTTGACTACAGCTGGACAGAAATAGTGGGAGGTATACCCTAATTTATTGCTTTACCAAAACAAATTTGGCACACTGAGGTTTTACTTCAGCATAACAGCAGATATGGTATGTGCTATTCCAACAGAAACAGGTTATTTGCAATCAAGTAGGAAGGAAAGAAAAAAAGGGGACATTTTCTTGTTTGTAGCCAGCTTGTCATCTTTACTTCAAAGAAGAGACTTTTTTTTTCTTTTTTTCTGCTCAATGTATTGTGCCTGATCATGGAAGGCAATCACCAGATTTTAACTAATAATTAAAAAAAAAAATGCCTTACAGTTCAGGCTGGTTAACAGCAGTGTCTGTTTCTGGCATGCGACCAGTTTAATGCTGTCTTGTTGATCCGAGATGTGCACGTGTCTCCGAAGGGCTAGGAAAGCAGGGAGATTAGGGACTCGGCTGCTGACAACAACCAAACTCTCTATAAACAATACACAATGAAAATAATGAAAAACACATTTTCCTGGTATTTTCAGTAGCCTCTAGACAATGCAACAGTTTCTGGTTTCTTCACTAAAGATGATATCAATTATGCCTTTTATCCATCATGCAGAAGTCACGTGTGAGGCATAATTGAGGGCCTTCTCTCCAAGGTAATTTCTTCTGGATTTACACAGCAAAGTACTTAAATTGCCTTTTTTGGCACTCTGTATTACAACACGGCTTGGGAGGGGGTATTTTACTTTACTGATGTAAAGCAGCTGGCATATTTACAATAGATAGGTCACATCAACACAGAGCAGATTTTCAGCCCTCCAAACTCCATTTGCAGCAGCTTTAACAATTCGACAAAGCAAATGCTGAATGCTAAACTCTCGTGTGGAAATGTAGCTCTATTTCTTAATGGCTATCACACCTGCCTGCAACTGGCAGCTAGGTTTTTTCACTTACAGACTATTGCTTTTTGCACTACAGTTTATTAAACTTATCGCTAAAGCTGAGATAATAAGTACTTTACAGACTTCCAGTGAATTAGCCATTCAAGAGTCCCTCAGGAATTCCCTTTAGCACACACAAAGCAAAGGCAGGAGGGAGAGGTGGTGACAATTCAGTGCAGTCTTAATTTCTGCGCTCCCTTGTGAGGGAAGAATTGAGGATCTAAGAGTTCACTCACAGTAGATGCTGCTGCCCGTGTTCTAAAACATATTTTGTTGGAAACTACAAAGCCTGGAGTAACTATCCGTTTTCTCCCAGAAATTACCTCTCCAAGCTTCATACTAGGGACTATATCCTGCTCTCCATTACACACACGCAAATCTATACCACTGGCAGAGTGGCAGAAACTAATCCTCTATGTGGTTTGTTTTTATAATACCTGGCCTAGGTGGAAATAAGGTAGAAATCTCAACCTCAACTTAAAACCCCAGAGTCTCCGTGTCTGTAATCCTGTTACAGATATAGTTTACATTTTTTAAAAAAACCAAGCTAATTTATACCATGTGCAAAGAATCAGGGAAAAGCATAGATCTCAGAGCCAAAATGCATCCTTACTATAAAGTTGGCTTTTTGGGGGGCTTTTAATGAATGGTCACTATGAGGATAACATTAATCCAGCATTAGGACTTTTACGGGAAAAAATACAAACGTAATTTATCTTTTTTAACTGTCAGCTGCATTTCTAAAGCTTTAAAGTCTGTAGCTTCCAGCGGCCTTTTGTCTTTCTGCCATGGCAGGAATATCTTGGACAGCTGTAAGAGCTTTGTAAGCTATCTTTCTCAAAATCCATTAGCTAATTCAAGGAACCTAATTAGAGCTGCCATTTTGATGGAGCATATTGAATGCTCTGTATAAACTAGTAACACCATCAATGTTTATTAAAAATTGCAAGAACCAAAGCTCTCAGTTCCATATAAATATTAATGGACAGATACACAATACTTATTGAAATATAGACGGCGTTATGTCCACGGAAATGCACACAGGTAGACTTACAACCCAGTGTGATGCATTTATTCACAAAGGCTGAAGCACGGAAGCAAAACCTAGGGACAATTTTAAACAAACTGTTGAAAATGGGCCGTCTTCCCTTTACACTATCCTTATGTGCATTAAAGGAAGCAAAGCACACTAAAGATGATTTGTTTCTTGTGTTTTTCCCGAGTAGTGTGCTGACAATTTGGAGTGTATTTTGAGCTTACCTCAAGAATGCTCTCCAGCTGGAACTGTTTTATAGCTCCTCTTAAACCAGCCACTCCAATCACTGTACTTTGTAGACATTTACACATATTCCAGTACTACACTGTTTAAGGGCATCCAAAGATTCAAAGGGAATTTGCACTGTAGAGCTAAAACTCAAATTTTGCTGTAGACAGCAACAAAATCGGTGAAAGGAGCCAGACATCTGGAGCAATGCTCTCCTACATTCTGCTGTGTAGAAGCCCAACCATAATGAAACAGCAACTCACAGACAATGATACAATGCATGAAATACTGACCATTCTAAGAATATATCAGAGACCTAATTAAGTTAGGCTGTACAAGCATATGCCTTTGGCTGCAGAAATAAAAAGTTTTCTGGCTACTTCACAGCTTCGTTTTTAACTTGATACTTCATAAATGGAACTGCAGAAAACCTCATATGTTACCATTTCAATCTGACGTACGCTTTCATACGCATCTAACAGTGCCTGGATTCTATTTATATGTACGACTAAATATACGTGCATAGAAAAATCATCAGATTTGCCACAGAAAGACAGCAGATGTTCTTATTAAGCCACTGGCACATGCAAGGTGAAGCATGTAAACCTTATAAGGAAAGCATTTAACGTTCCAACTGCAAGCTAAAGAAAAGCAAAGACAACAAATTAAATTATTTCCAACGTATCTTACTAGCTGTTAGTGCAATGCACAGCAAAATGAAAGCACCATTGAGCAGGCTCAAATGACTCTTACAACACATGGAGCTTCTCACGGAGGGGAGTATAAACCATACGCACTCTTTGGAACATCCTAACTCCAATTTACTGATCCAAAGTTCACTTCTTCTGAATATATACTAAAATGACACACAAAGCATTCAACAGATGTCCAAGAGAAACAGGCTTAATCATATTTTCTACACTGTAGTAGTGTAAGGGGCTAAAAATTTTACGACAATCTTACCATGGGGACAACCCTGAAGATAAATTCATTTCAGTTTTCTGACAGGGCAGTATTTCCAAACTACAACTAAGATCTGAGCAGTTTCACAGGAACACGCTCAAAAGTCAAAACATCAGTTACCACTAGCTTCTCTCAGGAATTATATATGGCAAATTTAGCTTGTGGTTATTGCTCAACAGAAACCCTGCCAGATGCTGAAGCGGTTGATGGATTTTGCAAAGTTCTGCCGCCTTCAAGGCCACCCTGCCTACCCTTCCAGCAGCCTCCCTCCCTCCCTCCTTGGGCACCTCTCCCCCGCGCAGCTGGGCTCCTCATAGCACAGTTGTTTTGTTCGCATTCGCAAAGACTGGGGAGTGCACATTCCTTCAACTCGCTTTCATCACAAGCTCCACATCAACAGAATTAAACACTTTACAAGCTGAACTGCATTTTGGAGAAATATTTCTGAACTCAGGGGCCTGAAGTTAGCAGTGTAACTTTATTACTTTTTATTACGCAGGCAATGGAAGCTCCTGGACTTCCAGACATGCACAGCTTTTCTAGCTCCTTCTTATGGCCACAGCTCCACCGCGCCTCTGAAATTACTCCCACTTTTCTACTTGGAGAAGTCATGGCTGATTTTCAGGTGTTTAAGATTGAAGGTAAGCACTAGTCCCTTTCAGTAATTGTTTTGAAAAAAGTTAAATTAAAATGGAAAAAACAAAGTAATGGAATTTGCAAACTACACAGTGATTTCCTGGTGTATCAAACCTGGAAGAGGAAGAGCAAGCCTATCTCCCTGTATTTGGGTGGGAAGTCTCAGAAATGCTAAAGCAAGTGTTCTGGTTCAGGCCCACCTCTGTCTCTATAGAATGACTCTCACATGGTTTCAGCTGCTATGTTTAGAGACACACCTTATCAAGCCTTCCAAATCTGTTGTCCTGCTCCCTTCATTCCCTGTTCTCATCCTGATGTTTGGAAATCTTTCCCTTTATACATTTCAGCCAAGGATGCCAATTTCCTCCACCCACTTACTGGCTCCCGTACAAGTACATCTCTGTCCCACAGGCTGCTCTCGTACAGAAACACCTCCCCTGACGCGCCTAGGTCAGCCTTTCTCCTTCCAGCACTCCTTGGAGCTCATCTCCCAGGAGCATTCCACAAAGCAGCCTGCCAGTAATGATGAGGCTGTAGGTGGCTTGGGACACCCAACAGCACTTCTTCCTTTCTGCACTGGTTCAGATGAGTGCGCTCATGTCTAACACACTAACAGAGCATTAAACATGCAGTACCAGTACACGTCTCTCTAGTCTGAAGCACCCACTTAGTGTCCACAACTCTGCCCTGACCCAGCACCCCTCCTTTATTCTCCCCATCCCCTGGATGCTCCAGCAATCCTCTTCTCCGTTCCTGTCCTTGTCCTGCCTCTCCATGGCATTTCTTAGGCTTTTGCATTCATATCAGTGCACCCATTCCCTCCCTGGAAGGTGGGGCGTAAGGGCAAGGGGACACTGATCATGCCCCGTTCACCTCATGCTTCATTCCTGCACCAGGAACCTCTCTGGTCCCTACTGGAAAAGCAAGCCAAGGCTCTGGCAGATCAGGACGAGCACTTTTGGTGAAGTCAGCAGCCAAGTTTCTATCATGTGTGTGGGAAGTACTTTAAATCTTATAACTTAGTAAAATTGTCAACGTTCAAGGGGTGGCAAAAGGCACAGTCTGGTGTAAGTCTAGGCTGTGTTCCCTTCCTAAATATAAAGCCCTGTTCCAGTGTATGAAAAAACTACAGCTTCTTATTGAAAGAATCATGTGCTTCTTATTTTTACACTTTACACAGACAAAACAACCCCCTTGTCTTCTCCTTCCAGGCCCCCCCAAAACAACTGTCATCATGTTCCATAAAAAGTCATCCTCAGCACACCTCCTACATAGGCATTTTCAACCAAATGGTTGAAGGCTGGCTATTAACAGGTGGGAATAGAGTTTTCCAATGGAAGTGAGGCCAGCAGCTCCCCTCACGCACGTGGCGCAGTCAGGGTTGGTATGGCTGTCCCCCCTATATCTAGGACTGCATGCGGCCTGGTCCCACGGCTGGCTGTGCGTTCCTGAAGGCAGCGTAAAGGTGGTTTGCTTAAGCACTTCGTAACAACAACCGTGACACCTTTGAGGTATAGGCTGGTAAGCACATTGTGCTCCTGCATGTGCTCCAGATTAAGCTGTAGTCAGCTTAATGAGAGACTTAATTGATGAGTGCTACTTCCTTCACTTGTCCATTAAGATAAGTACAGCACATGGACATTTCAACCCATCAAAGATGAGAAAATGCATTAATTTTGGTTTTCTTAGAGCTGTTAATAAATCTGACACTGTCTGGCAGTTTTCTTCATTTCCTACCATTTGACAGATACTGTGATCACAAGTTACAGATGATGTTTTTCCTCTGAAATTATCACTCTGGTAATACAAGCCAGAAGGAAACTTTATCAAGATACTGAGAAGCTGGGTATCGTTTTTATTTTTAACTTTATGCGGCTGGTTTGTGAATATCTCAATGTGATAAAAAAATAAATTCCATCCGGTACTATTAAAAATACATATACACACACACACACATATTACAAATGACTGTATTACAGCAATAATCACACTGTGTATTTATTAGTAAAAGTTAGTATTCCGCTCATATAATCAGCCTGGCTCTACCTAGACCCCTTTTACTGTAAGAACTCCTGCAACTGTTTTCTTCCTCTTTCTCTCTCTCAAATTGACATTTGTATGGAATCAAGAAAAATCTTCCTTAATAATTTTTCATTACTAATGGCTTTTTTTTGGTATGTGTATTTGGGAGGAGGAAAGGCAAAGGGCAGGAAAAAGCGGCTTTAAGTGCTCTGCAAATGATCCTCCTGAATCTGGGCCTCATAAATCCTATCAAATGTTATATTTCATCAATAGGCTGGAAAAGCTTTTTTCTCTGCAATGATGAAGCCTGGCTTTAAAATTTATGGTTTCATTTTAGAAATGGACTATAAAAAGAGTCTGACTTAGCTGTCTATCAACTGTAGCTGACATTAGCAAGTTAGGTGTGGACTTTCAAAGTGTTATATACATTTTTTATTATACATGTACACACATACATATAGAGGTATATGGGGACAGGTATATCACTGTGGGTTTGTGCATGCATAAGTACACAGCTGGCTTTTTTTTTTTTTTATTATTTTGTCTTAAAAAAACATTTTCTTCCAATGCAAGAGGATCTGAGATATTCAGCAGATTCGATTGCAAAGTGATAAAAGTGTCCAGACCAGAGTTGGCTCAAAGATCTGCAGCAACACAAGCAAATTGCATTTTGCTGCCCAAATGATCAAGATAAAGTAGTTTATTTTGTTCTCATTTGTGGGGTGGTAAAATGCAATTCAGCAATGGCAGAGCAAGTTTCAGGGGGAGGCAGGGAAGATTTCAATAGGCTGTGGGGAAATGAAAGAGGACAAGGGAAGGAAAAGACCAAAAAATGTTAGGTGGGAGAAGACACTTAGCAAAGGACTGATAGACTGGGGAAGAGGGGGTACAGAGCTTCTGCACCCCTTGTGCCTGGGGAGGGAGGGAGGGCAGGCAGCCTGCCCTGCCTCTGTGCAACTCTACCTCCGCTCCCTTCCACATGCCCTGGAAACAATTCTGTTGCCCCAAGGAGCTGCTCCTGCACTCTGTGGGGAAGGAGTGCTGAAAATATGGCTCCTATTCCTGTTGCTGCCACCACTGATGGAAGCCATGGGGGTGCCACAGCTGGCCCCGACAAGCCCAAAAGCTTCCTCTGGCACCCACAGCAGCAGCTTCCTCGGATGGAGGAGGAGACAGCCTGTGCATGCTACCCACTCCTCCTCTACTCCCTCTCCACCAGAGCTGGTGGTCTGCAGCCAGTGACTACTCCTTAGCTCCCCTTATGCTTAAAAGCAGCCTCAAAGGTCACACTTCTAATAGAAGCATTACTGCTCCCCCAAATCCTCATGCTTGAAAAAGCAAACCACATTTAAAATAAAAACCAGATAAAGTGGTGTAGCTGCAGCTGGAGAAAGTGAAGCTCCATTCTGAATGTAGGGGAGCCCATCTCTCTCCATCCATTACAGAAGAACCTAGTTTCCTAAATCAGATAATTAATGATGGATTAAGTGAAAACAGCAAATCAGATCATGCTGTTGAGGCATTATATGCACTAAACAGAAGAGCAGTTAATGTAAATCTCATGTGGGATCGTTATTATTGTGTGTTGCCATCGTTGCTGCTAAGTCTGGCTGTAACATCAGTTTTGGTGGCAACAACAGAAAAAACCGAAAGTCCCGTTCCTCATTATAAAATGAGAAGAAATCTCACCCTGGGGAACATGGTCAAAGCTGACAAGTGAATACTACAGAAAAGGTTGGGGGGGAGTGGTTAATGGTAAATGTATTCTGAGTCAAAGCCAAGAAAACAAATATCTTCTTCCATTGCTTCTATTTTGTAACATGAACAAGATGAATAAATAAAAGAACCCGTCATCGATGCTGAGGACGTGTGCATACTGTGGCCTCAGAGCACTCCTGAAATTCCCTGTTGGGAGGATATTTGCCAGCATTCCAGCCCCGCTGGGGACAGCAGAGGGGGGCACTGAACCAGCGGGCAGTGCAGGGCAGGACCTCAGCTGCAGCTCCTCTAACTCACCCGCTGCTGGGGCCTCTTCTGACTACTGAAGGGAGCTGGTTCTGCTCACCGCGGTCAGCGATGGCACATGATCGCAAGGGATAATCACTCCTTTGGTATTATCAAGCAGGGGAACAAGGTAGGGGAAATACCACCCATCCACATTCTGCAAATCAGAATGTATTCTTCTTCTAGTGCTAAATTTCCACTGTAAGTATACAAAACACATCATGCTTACACCAATTTATGGAAATGAGAGAAGCTGGAACTGCCTGTATTTCCACAAACGGGTATTTGTATTAATGAAGGGTAACTTTATCAAGCCTTGATCTACAGATAGCATGCCTCTGGAATTCTGCATTTTTTACTGGAAGGAGGCATACAGTAGCGTCACATCACATGAGCAGAAGTTACTTTAAAAATGAAAATCTTGAAATGTTTCAGATTCGTAGAAATTAGCAATGAAATTCAGGACACTAAAACAACACTGTCATGATAGTGTTTTCAAACACAAACACACTCATCCCATAGCAGTATTCCAAAGTTTTCCTATATATTTCTCCTTGAAGGTTTCAAAATAATCAGGCAAGTCAGCTTTCCCTGTAACTCTTGGACTTTTTCAAACCTGAATTAACTCTTCTATACACAAACTTCTTTTTGCCAGTCTGCAAAGAGAAGCTCCTGGCATTGTTCAAATCCTTAATTTTTTCCCCTTTAAAAATCTTTTCATCTGATTTCCCCCGCTCCCCAAAACATGCCTTTTTAGTTTTGTTATTCCTTTTTCTCTCCTTGTCTCCTTTTTTCCCCACCTCTTCCCTGAGACACATCTCCATCTTTTCTCTTTTTCGTATTTTGCTTGAGCTCTCATGAATCCCTGACCTGTTTACAGAGAAAAAACCCACAGAGCTCAAGGGCTAATGTTTTACCCCTTACTCACCATCCCATATCTGGCTGCAGTCAACAGTAACCAGAATTCATCATCATCAATGGATTTCCAGTGACATGCACTGTATTTGCTCAGATAATGGCCTTTGAAATGAGGGTGCGACCATTACTTAGGGATATTCTCAAGAGTCAGTAATTGGCATTGCTGCAGGACATGTTTGCTTTGTGTTTTGAAAGGCAGACCTGCAGAAAAGCAAGCTTTGAAGTTTTTTTTGGATGGTACCGTGTTCTCAGAAGGACACACCAATATTAACCTAAGCACATCATCTTCAGATTGGAACAGGCCATTTGCTATCTGGTTTGGAGCGCAACGGGGGAACAGGCATATGCTGCCGCTGAAAGGTCAGGCAAACACATGAGGGTACAGACCTTTCCAAATTCTGTAATGAGGGCTAGGCTGACCAATGTAGGCTGGAGTGGCCTCACCCCTGCTTCTGACAGGTATCTTCCTTACCTCCACATAGTTTTGAGATGGCCTTCAAATCTTTCAAGACCACCTCAGGAGCACCTGCAGAGAAATCACCACTGCAACGTCCCTGTCAGAGATACAACTCTCTTTGCAATAGGCTCTGCACAGATGCGTAATAAAAAGCCGGTCCTGTTCCCACTCACAGCAGAACAACGGAAACAGTAAAAGCAGGTGGGGGAGCGCAAGATAATATGGAAACAATACTGGTCTGCAGGATGCCTGACAGTGATTATTTGGTGTTTTAGGAAGAAGGCAAATGCAACACGCCTATACAGGCTGCAAAGACAACTTCAGAGTTTATGAGCCTTACTGCTGTTTAAAGTCACTACAGACTGACAGTATACTTTTTTTGTTATTATTTAAAAGAACTAACAACTTGATAGAGCTACTGGACAAATAGGATCAAGCCACTTTGACACCAGGTAACTGTAAAAAGCGTGTACAGAATACCTGTGAGAATGCAGCCACCAGAATTACTATCTTCAGTGCAAGATAAATGTCCGTCCACTTCTCTAGTCCTCAATTTTATAAGCTTGCCAATTGAGCACTAACATGGATCACAGCCTCCATTCCTGGAGCAGGACAGAAATGGATATACTGCATCCACTCTAGCTCTGTACACTTGTCCCACCTGGAGAGAGGAAAGCAAGCTGGCTCACCAAGATACGGTAGAAAGAGGAGGAGAGATCGCTTCCATCTGCTGTATTTTTTCTGCAATGGCCAAGGTTTAAAACCCCATGGATATGCATTATTACTGACTTAAGCACAGTGACCATAAGATTTTTTTCCTTCCCTCATTTTTCTCCATTCAAGTATATTCTCCATTAATGCACAAAATTACCCTTTTTTCCCCCATCTAATTCACTGCTCCCCATGGGATAGCCATTAAAATTGATTTATGATACAGGCAAAAGTGGGAATAGAGAAACCCCCTCCCTATCACATCCCTCTCCAGGAGGGAGTTTGAGACACATTGAACAAAGAACCCTCAAATCTTCTGGCACACAGCTTAGAAATCAGAATGTGATTTCCAGCCTGTATCTCTTGCTTCATTACAGAAGATATGGCCCTTAAAATAGGCAATTGGCTTTGACCAGTAATGTTTTAGGCTCTAGCTTTTAGTTTTGTTTTTCTGTGGATTCCACACTGCAACAGGCAGCTTCTCTCCCTCCAGTCCTGGCCACCAACCCCAGCTGCAGCAGTGAAGATACCTAAAGGATTCAGGTAGCTGGAGGAAATGCAAGAGCCTGGCTCTTGGGCCCCATATGTGTTTCATTCCTGAACATATATCTGGATTTGACAAAGTCATGTTTATCAGATAGATCAGCAGATAGTCCACTATCTGTGTTCTGGTGCAGAATTAGGTCAGAGGAACTCTCTGCCAGCTTGTGTTTTGCTGTTTAATCCTGCATAGAGTAGTCATGGAGACAGCAATAAAGGACAACTCATCACACTAACCAAATTCTTCACCCTCTAATCCTGGTCAGTTTTCTGACCTCGAGAGGAAAATGAAATAAAAATCATACATTACTACTATTTAACTGCATATTCCAATAGCATACATTTATGAGAATACAACCAAGGCCAGGAGGCAAATTTATTTTATGAAAATACATCAAGTTTTAGGGCAAATTGAATGCTATAAAAACGAAGTCTGAAGAATGGTAGTTCTCAACTTTTAAGCTGTCTTCTTCTGTGATGCCATAGCTGGTCTTCCAGCCAGATTCACCAGATGGCCACATTGGCCACCATCAGATTAGCAGTCTGGAAGCAAGTGCCCTACAGCCTTGCCTCAGCATCTTGGCTGGAATATGCTCCGAGGCAGCAGTTCTGTACTTACAGTTGAGAGATTCCCAGTGCACTTGCTTAAGAATTCCTGAAATTTCCGAAGAGACTAAAGCCAAACTTCTGGTCCCATAGAGGTCAGGGAAAATAACAGAATGTTGATTACTAGCTTTTAAATGTTAATCATCACTATTCACACCAAAACCTCATTACACTGAAAACAACCCCTCCGCACACCAGCACACAGTATGAAAATCTGCTTAAAAATAGTATTAAAAAAAAGGAATTTTCTCCTAAGCAGTAGGTAAGTTCAGCTGCAGAGGATTCCAGGACCTACATACAATTTTTTGTTTCATGGAGGCTGTGCAACCATTCCTCTTCTTACATGCAAGTGTACAAATCAGTGTGTTAGTGATGCTTTTGCAAAAAGGGTTTGACAACAATAGAGAGTCCCCAGCCTGCTAAATAAGAAGCGACAACTCCATTTGAAAGCTGTCTCTGGATGTGTTTTATGTTGAGAAATTATCTGTGACAGTTCGGATCAAAATAGAGTTTTCATTTCATGTGGGAGGTAAATGGACGATAGAATAGGTTACTTTAAATGCTGTAGTCTAGTCCAATTAATGTTTCAGACTTTTTTTTGTATGGATTTCTTCCGTATTCTACGCTCTAAACTTTGGGGTAAAAAAACTTAAAACTCATTTTGTCAATAGCATGATGCAAAGAACAGGCCAAAAGGTAATAAAAGTGGTTAAGAAAAAACAGTCATGCAGAAGTATGGCAAAAAAGCTCAAGTTACAGTAATCTGGCTGTGAAACTAATAACTATAAAACAGAAAAAACCCCATCAATTTATCATTCTTTCAGGCACAACCAAGCAGGGGAATCAGTTCTGATTTCCCACCTTAATCAACAGAAATTTTGCCACTTACTTTGATGGAAACAGGACTTGAGCATCAGTCATCTTTCCAAGCAGCAGATACAAATCCACATGCTATCATTTGCTTCTCAGATTGTGCAACATAACTTTACGATTTCTACTTATGTAACTATACCAATGACACAATTTGTACTTTAAAAAAATGTCAGATCTGAGATATTGCTTTGGCCTCTGATGCAAGGTTGCAGATTTTCATGTTTTCCAGAACATCCTACCTGCTGATTCTTTCAAAGATATGCCCCATTAAGTACCAGGCATGCTATGTTACTGGAAACAGGACAGGATACAATATGAAAGCATTAATGATTTCATCTGTTCTTGTATCCTTTTATGTACTGTGGCAACTGCTGCGATCTTATCATACACAGTGAGTATCACACGTTACTACCTACATCTACAGAAATGAAGCATCCACTACCAAAGTTACGTGTTTGCCTAAATTCAGATGTGAACTGTCACTTTTCTTCCCAGTAAACACACATTCACATTTGTTACCTGTAAATCAATCAGTTGTTTCCTGACCCATTTTAAAGAAATCTTGTTTTCTTAAAGGTCTGGAGCCACCGCTGTGTTACTCAAGCACACCAGTGGCTCTCACGTAGAACTGAACAGAGCTGTGGTGATTCACTGCCCGTAGCTTCCTAACTATCTTTTTCAAAGTCGATGGGGAAATCAGTAGTTCATACATTGCTTTTTAGATGTAAGCACTAAGTATTGCTAGTAGAGAAGCTACAGAGACCCAGGAGTGAGTGATCTCATCCCAAACAAGGACCCACAAGCCTTACATAAGCTATTTTGTTTATGCCACATTTTAAACAATGTATATTTTGAATCTTTTCTGAGAACCAGCATTTTTCTTGGCATAATTTTCAACTTCCACCCACTTGGAGGAGCAGGTGTCTTTGTGTATCATTTCTCAACCCTGGGAATAAAGAAGACATTCAGAAAACATGTTAAAATTGTTTTCCTAAAGTCAGGAGACATTAATTTAAGGTTCCATGGGCATTACAGAAGAACAGACCTCCACTATAAATGCATGGAGCTAGTAGAAACACTAACTGAGTCAAAGCATTGAGAAGATACGAGACCTCAGTAACTCTACTGGCCAAAGACTGAACACTGGTAATCTTACTCCTTGGAGGCAGGTTTTAACACAAAAGAGAAATTATCATCTATCTGTGCACTAGGGTCTTGAAAAGAAAAACAACATAACAACGAAGTTGCTCAGACATCTTCTATATTTGCCACAGCTAATAGTAAAGAGATAGCGGGCAGAGTGCAGATTAAAGGCGAAAAGGTATGAAGGAATACTGTTAATCATTTCAGAAGCCACATGTAAAAAAATACCAGTAGTCAGACTAATGAGTTGAAATTTTGGGAGGAATTCTCAAGCACTTATCATATTTAGATTGATAATCTATTTGTAGCAGCGCTCAAAGAAAGAGAATTAGACTTCTGCCTATTCAGTTTTGGAGCCAGAACATGTCACTAAGTGCAAGAGGCTTTTCAAGCTCTGTAGCAAAGAGGTCAAAGCATCACCTCCAATGCAGACTGTGGTATTTACAGAGAAAAGGAGGAAAAGATCAATCCCTTCCCCCCAGTCCCCTTTACTCTCCCCCTCTCTGAAGCAGCTGCTGCTTAAACATTGCCATTGTATACAGAGGCACAAAATAATTGCCTCCGGGTTTTTTTTGTTTTCAAATCAGGGACAGCAGAAGATGTTAAAGGAAAAAAACACCACCTTATTCAGGTGAAGAACTGCAGACTGTCTGCTTGTAATTTGTGTACTAACAATCAATAACAATTAGGAACAGGTTTATTGCTCTGATGCTGTTCCCCAACCCTCCTCAACAACCTCGCACCCTTTGTCATGCTATGGAAGCACCCGCTGATATGTAAAGCGGGGACTCCAGCCGCAGAAGGCCTCCTCTGTCATTACCGGAGAGCAGAGCAGAAGCAATCCAGGTCCCCTGGTTAGCAGCACACTTCCAGCATACAAGTGCTCAATTAAAGCAGTCCTTTCAGACAATTATTGAGCATTATGGTGACTCAGGCATAGAAAATAGTTGCCCTCTCCCCACCTCGCCGCAAGACAGACAGCATTTTGAACGTGTTTTCATCCCTCTGAAGGTGCGCTGTTGGTTACTTTTCAGTTGCCAGTCCATGTACAACACTTGCGTTAAAAACAAGTTCTATGCTTAAATTTACGGGCCAGTCTAAAAATAATTGTTTTCCATGCATTTTATGTAAATACCATAATGATCATTTGTGGTTGATTCCCGTTTAACAAGGTAATAACCATATCCAGGACTAAGTAGGCATCAAAGCCTAAGGGCAGAAGTGTTTGTAACAGATAAACTCCACAGCTGAAGGACATGTTCTAGCTAATACTGTTTTGAGAAGAAATGCCCCTAAGACACTATTATGCTGAAAATTTTTATTTAAGATTAAAATTTTAAGTGAATTAAGAAATTAAACCATAAATATGGGTCAAAGACTGAATGATAAGATGTTGTTTGAAATGTTAAAACATTAGTTGGCTCTTTCTTGTTTCCACATCACTGGAGGGAAGGGGCTAACAACCTCCCAGAGTGCAGATTCAACAGCGGACTGTGACACTGCAAAACCATCACACTGACCTACTAGTAAGCAAGTAGGAAACTGGGGAGAAACAAGAAGAGGAAAAAATAAATTAAGATGATATTTATTGCTCTACAAGTATGTTACATTTATTTCATTTTTAGCACTTTCTAGAGGTATCTCACACTCACTCCTCTTGCATCTTTTCTACCATGAGTTGCTTCTTGTCTTTCTCTGTTTCAGCTTCGTGGAATGAAAACATGAAGGCAGCTACCGCTCTGCAGGCAGAGGAAGAGTATAAAATCTTAGATGCAATCACTCTCCACTGCTTTCTAAAAATGGCCTCCGGACATCAAGGACAAGTTAGTGATAAAAAAAGATAACCAGCGTGGTTATCTGAAGCAACATCATTTTCTCATGTCCCTCTGTCGTAATAAAAGACCTCACTTTCTCTCAGATGCAGGCCACAATATAGTTTAAGACAAGATATTTATTTCATTTTCTATGACAGTCTAACATCACTCTCCACAAAATAGTCACAATTCTCTTAGACCATCCCAAGATCAACACCGATACCTCGACCAACGTACACAAATGCTCCGCTGCCAGCAAAACTGCTCCTTAGCCACTGTACACATGGACTCCATATGGCGCCAGGTCTCCTTGCAGGGATGTAAGGAGTCACAGAAGTTCAGAGCATATACCAACCTAACTACATCAGAAGACTTGAGCTGATGAAACAATAAACTATTTCTTGGCTTACTATGACCCCTTGGATTACTGTCTGTGCCAGTGGACTTGTGATCATGGATTGAAAAATAGCACGTTTTAGTTTGTCATCGGCTGCATGCTCTGCACAGCTGTCAGACAATAATCACAATTATTCTCTTTTTATTCAGCATCCTGTTGCCTATTAAGCCATTTCCATCACATCTCATCAGTCCTCCCAATATTTTTGCTAGCACAATACTGAGTGCTTTTCAAACAACATCAATTCTTACAGTTTTCTGCTAACTGAAAGACCTGGTTCATGCTTCTGCCTATACTTGCTGTCAGCAGTGCTGCTTACTAAGTGCTTGTGTAACCATTCACTACTGGCGGCTTGACACAAGCAGGGAGCAAGGTCCTGGACTCTTTTTAGGAGCAGTCACTTTATCCTGCTATTAGATGCTTGAACCCTCCATGAGAAGGTTCCCATTGACTCTTTCTAAGGTCGGATATGTGGCCCTGTTAGAGATTTTATATCTTATTATGTCGAGAGCTAAAGTCACTCAATGGAACAGAAGAACTAAGATTAGCAGAACAATCTTAAAGATCTGCCAGTGTAAACTCCAGGTAAACTGGGACTACAGAAGAATCGGTGTATAAACAATTGTCTCAGAATAAGAGTTCCCTACATCTTATGGATGCCTAAGAGATGACAACAGTTTCCACTGTAAGGTTTCCACTACACAGTTAAGCTGTATAAGTACCACATAGATCTAAGCACTTTACTGGGACATGAGCAGTCACACTGGATAACCCTGCCAGAGCTACTGCGTTGTTCCTGGTGGCAGCATAACCTGGCAATGCTGGTGGGTCTGTGGCATGCCCCATGGTTCCCTGTGCTGCAGTCATCTCAACTGATGTAAGAGTTTTTCCTGGTGAACTGAGAAAACCAATCAACTGTTTATTTTGAGAACATACGCAAAATGATGTCACTTGAAGACTCTCAGGACCCAGTTATGCTCCTCACTGCTTAATGGGGAGGCAGGCTGGGGATTGCTTTACCTGTAGCTCAGAGGAACCTGTTAGCCCAGGTCCCACTGACCTTGGATAACCTCAAACAGAAGTGAAGACACTGTGAAAACATTTCTTATGGCTCCACTCAGCCTATGTCCATTTTCCCTGTCACATCTAAGAGTTACTTCTCCATCCTTATTAGGTAAGGATCACTGCTGTCTTAACTGGAACTACTCAGCAGTGTGAAGCAGTCCGGTGATAGCCTATTTTCCCTCTCCTCCAAACTCAACCATTACTTTTCAAGATTTCTGGGAAAGGATTCTTTGTCTCCCACTTTGACTATTTTTTAAAAATAGTTTGACCACTAATTTATCTCAACGAAATGAAAAGTCAGGACAGAGCTTGCTGTGAGCTCATGTCATTACCTGGAGTCTGAACATACGGATGCTCAGACACATGAGCTGGTCTATGCTCCTCGTGCCCAACCTCTTCCACCTCCAAGAAAGACAGATTCTTAGTATGTACAGATTTAAAAGCCTAGCACAACAAAATCCCATACTCTCATATACTGGTCAGTTTTACTAAACCAAGATTATCTCTACAGTGAAAGGAAGAATCCCTTTCTTCCATTTAACTAGAGGCAGCTAGGAATAAACTCAGGAGAGGAGTTTTTGAAAGCCTTGGTTTTGGATAGAGCACGAGCTCCCTGAGGTCAGCACTGTAGATTCATCTTACACTGGGCTACACAGCAAAGCTTGCCCAAGGCCAAGTCACCAGGCCCTTCTCTGGAACCACCTGAGTATCCAGAAGCTGGGAGATGGTAAGGCAAAACAACTGTGTTGGGAAGCTGGGGGAAAACCAGCAGATAGTTAACAAAAACATTGGGAAGCAGGCTGAGAGAAAGGGAAAACAAAAGAAAAACAAACAGTTTCTTGGCAAAGGACTTGCTGGAAGGGTGAGCCTCACAACTGTGAGCAGCATAATGACCTTCTGCTTGTTGTTTCTCTTCAATCAGGGAAATGGGACTAGGTTAACATTCATCATTTAACTAGAACTGCAGTACAGAATAAACCTGACTGAAAACATGCCTTTTTTTTTTCCTCAGCTAGAGCAACTCTGCAAGGCTAATGATGGGGCCAAAGAGACTAATTCTGACAGAAGACAACCTGGAGCAATGAAAAGCTGGGCAATTTGAAAACCCTGAAGTGTATGAAGTAGAATGGACTACTGGAGAGTAGCGGGAAAATAGAACCACATCAGATTTAACCACATCCCTTACACTTTAATTAAAATAAAATTTAGCAGTTTTATTTAAGTTTAGCCATTCTCAGAGGAAATGCATTTCTCTGTACTGCTACCAGACAACTGTGAATGAGGAAGAAGAAAACACAGTACACAATGCTACATCTATCCATCCATCCTGCCTATAGAGTTAGGTAGATTTCCTTGTTCAAGGAAAATATCCTCGTTATGTTGCTTGCCTGCTAAATGGAAATACCACATGCTATTAGGGTTTGCACTTTAAGTATGGAAGTGACTGGCCTACAAACAAGATTTTAACAGCTTCTCTTCTGAACAGCTCTGACTGTTTAATTAATCTTCAGCCATTAACCATTCATTTAAAATGTTACTTACAAAATCTTAATTTTGCACATTATCAGTTGGTTCACAAATAGCTATCTATGAGCAGAAGTTTAATGATCTTCCTCTCTCTTTCTTGGAGCTTACCAGCCTTATAGCCAATTCTGGCTTCTTAATTAACCACACACATATTAGCATTTAAAATTAAACGGTGTTTTGTTAAAAAAATATTGTGCAGAAAAAAGTTAATACATACACACATTATTCTGCTACTGATTAAAGGAGCAAGTATGAGCTTTTGGTTAAACAACATCCTGCATGAGACAGAATTTAGCATCTCTTGCTCACACTAGGAAATAGGCTATGGCAGGAACACATGCAAGGCCATATGATTTCATTCCAGCTGCATGGACGATCTCATTTTGTCTTTATTTGTACATTTAAGAGGCTGACAACACCATCTGCATTTCACTCTATATCCTCTGGTATGGTCTCATCTTCCAGTAACAGACCTGCTCTTTCTCCAGGGACCTATCTTTTGCATTTGCATCCAAACAACTGAAAGAATGGGACATTACCAATAAATAGGCAGAATTAACGTAAAATAATTCCATGCAATAATATATCACATAAGACAGGGCTGGAGGGGAAAAAAAAAAAAAAACCAAACCTGAATGCATATGAATGCTTAACACAGCTGCCAAAACTCAGGCTCACCAGCATCTGCAGCAGGACAGTCACAAGGGAGTTGTGGGAGTGCAGTATATAAAATTTTACACATCTGTCAATAAGTGAGGTGATCCAAATGCAAGCCCTAGCAGGCAGGATGCACGCAGGCAGATTTGTGACTATTCCTGACAGAATTTATTTCTGCTGAAGAATGCATGGCCTCGAAGAAGCATGCACACATTACATGACAGCAGCAGCAGCTCTGCTCTGGTTAAAGTTTGACAATTTCCTTCTGTTTAGACACGCTCTAAAATGCTCAGGGTCACCTGAGTTCCATGAAATCTGGGGTTTCCATGAGAAGTGAATGATAGGGCTAGGGTCCCAAAGTTGGAAGGATCTCGATGAGGGGTTCCTGGGAAATAGCACTTTGAACTCTATCTGTAAAGTAGTTTTTCTTGAATGCAACAGTAGATTTTTTTTTTTCCCCATATAGGTGGGAAATAAAACCAAGGCTCATTTAAACATGTCCCAGGAGGTCCACATACTCAACATTTTCCCTAGTTAGCACAGTGAGTATGCAGTACCCTTTTGTCCTTTCTGAGGAAGAAAACCGCAAATAGTATCAGGAGCAAAAACGACGGTACGAGCGTAACTCCAGTGGCACAACCTATACTCCTGTGGAACTGGTGGCCAGAGGGGTTTCTGGACTGCCCTGCTCCCATGAGCAGCACACATTTATTGAGAGCCCCCCCAGGAACCGCTGAACCTCTGCCGTACTTGCCAATGCCAGTTTGAATTTAACTGTTAGAAATCTATCAGCCAGGAAGGGCAGTAAGCTGCCAAACATTACATTCCTGGTTTTAACATTATGGAGAACAGCAACCAGATCACAGACAAAGGTTCAGATCACCCCACGGTACATTTCAGAAAAAATAAATTCCAGAAGCAATGGAGCCAGAGGACAGTTTCTGGAGGTCTAGGGTAGTACAGGACAGGGAAACAGCATAGATGATTTTAGGACTCCAAGAAGAGAAGGCTATGTGGTAAGAGAGAGTGCATAGCTTGCTCATGCTTGCCATGCTTTGTAAATCAAAATATTTCAATGCATGGCCATAATCCTCTTTCCAGTATAACACAAGGTATAGTGGTAAAGGGTATGTAGATATTACACAGCCTCATTCAATTTTGACCTTGCCTCCACACTATCCATCTTAAAGAATAACCATTCCCAAGTAAAGGAACATCCTCTCCTAGAGCAGTGGATCACTGCTTTGCTATGGTAAAAGGTGTTGTAGATGGATGCACAGTGAGCAATGCCAACTGTACCTTGGACTGAGAACAAGAAAGCTTCAGGTTCTGGCTGACTAGAAATTTAGGGCTAAGTAACATACCTGGGCAACCCTAACTTGCTCTTTCTGAACAAAGCCTTTTCTGTGCAACTCTAGATTCCTATGGCCTTGGATTGAGGAGGGTAAAAGCAACCTACACCTGCCCAAAAGACAACCATTTAGCTTGCTTTTTAGTAAAAAATGCTTCCTTTGCTAAATTTCAAAGCTCCGGACCTTTTTTACTCTCCTCTCAGGCTTACACATAGCTTACATGTGCCATTTGGTTTCTTAGGACACTCACAGCAATTTTTTCCTTTGATCCTTTCCAGGGAGAGGCAGACCGCTCAGCGTCTTGCCCCTCTCTCTCGTGACTCTGGCCAGCTCTGAGGGTGGGACACGAGGGACAGAGTTAGGGTTGCACACAGATATTGGTTTCGTTTCCGCATTTTCAGCTTTGTATGCTGCTAGATTGAACATTCTGGAAGAGTGCAAGTTTCCATAAGGAAACTTTCATCCTGAAATAAGGAAGATCCATTTTTCAATTAATTAATTAACATTGTAGAGTGTAAGACCTTGCACAGTGGGATCCAACATTTCCAAAAATGGAAAGCTGGATCAGACTGGGGCTTTTGAATCTATTCCTATGTAATAAAACAGTGTTGGGATTTTTATTAGTATTTTTTTAAATCTGCAACAAGATACAGCTCTGAATCTATTCTCGGTAAACAAAGGAAAACTGTATTCATTTTTGTCAGACCAGCACTTTGAAATTCCCCAAGATAAGACACAAATAAATGAAGAATTATACTTGGCGATGAGTTTGGCATCAGACTTTAAATAATGTTTCATAGTTCTGGGCTGAGGAAATAAGTTGAACAAAGTCTCTAGAAGCTTTCCGGAGATGTACCCAGGGTGTTTGGATATACTTGACAGCACCATGTTCAAGGGAGGAAAAAAGAGGAAATTGCTTATTCAAAACGTGAGAAAGGGTTGCACCATGTGACATGCCTGACATTTAAGTGATAATAGCACTGTGCATATGCTCTTTTGGCTTTGGTCTGACACCTAGGCTCTGCCATGGTGCAACTTAGCACTGTCATGGTACAGCCTTGATGACTAAACTCTGAGAGATGTGACTTACCACTCGTTTCGGGAACATATGGGCTACAGATCACCCAGCCTCTGCCACAGGCTGGGGAAATGTACAGCGTCTCAGGCAAAGACCCTGCGAGCTCCCCAGCTGCACAAGGTGGCTGTGCAGGCTGCACCATCCTTTGGGATGCCATTTGCATTACAGAAAACTGTGGCTAATTAGAAATAAACAGAAAAACGCTTGATTTACAAAGAAATGTGTGATTTTGCCAGCTAATTTTTTTTTTCACTCTCTTTAACTTAACATTCGCAGAATACACTGATCATGCTAATGCTTTCGCTATATTCATTAATAAGGACAATTTACATTTATATAGCACCTCTCTTAGTTAAGAATCCCAAAGCTTTCAGCAAAATATACACAAAAAATTACATCTATTTCACTGAATATAGTCATTGTGGGAATGAAAATCAACAATTGTGAAGCAGTGCAGAAGAACGTTGCACAACAGTTGCAAATGAGACACAAAGCAAACCCCCAAAAAATCCAAAGCAAAAACCCCCTGAGATGCCAGATGCAAGCGTAGGTAAAGGGGACGTTAGTATGCAAAGAGCAATGGGAAGCAGGTCTGTGTGTGCCCTGAGGAGCAGTGCTTGAAGGCAGCAAACATGATTAAAGCAACGGAATTCATACATGCGCAGCCCATTGCTTTTCTGCAGCACTGAAGGAGATTCTCAGTTTAAACTGTGAATCTACTGAGAAGAATGAACCAGGAGCACTTGATGGATTCCGGTGATGAGAAAAGGGGAGGTAAGTGTATGCAAATTGTGAGCGGCACTTACGTGACCACTAAGCTTCTTATTTTACAAATGGCCTCCAAATTTTAAAAGGCATTAAAATTATGTTAATACATTATTCTGCAAAAATAAAATAAAATAAAAATGAATTTCTTGTTTCAAATGATGAATTTTAATTCTCTGTCATAATGACACATAACTGGAATTCCCAGACCGAAATGAAATTATCTATTCTCTCTGTGTTCAAATCCCCTTTCTATCCCAAACCCCATTTACTTCAGTCACTGATCAAGTCTCCACACACTATATTACAAGTTGAGAGTCAGAGGTGGGAGAAAAAGCCATCCATCTAAAGTAAAATTAATAGCAAAACTTTGAGAGAGAGCATGCATGCGTTAGCAAGACCAAAGCATGAGCTATTACATGACAAACGTGTTGATAAATGTTCAGCCCTGCAAACACAAAATAACTTTGGTTTGGCTAATAAGCATCCATTCTAGCCCTTTCCCATCATTTTGAGGCAGACAAGGTAGTTTTCATACTTGACCCTTCAAAGCAGATTTGTTTTTGTAATTAACATGTTATCCAGGGATTTTTCTTTCTGCATCTCTTTCTCCTTTCAATACTCTCCCTCTAGCACAGAAAGATTTCTTTGCCTGAAGTTGCCACTATATTCAACCACTGCTGGCTCAGACCTTACGACCCACTGCATAAATTCACAAAATTATTCACGTTTGGCACATTTCTGCTGGCGAATAACAACAACCTTTTTGTTTCTGAGACAAAGGAAAGAAAGATTTAAAAAAAGAACAAAGGCAGCCTAATAAGAATCCCACATTTCCTATTTTTTCCTAATCTGGTTAAACAGCCTCTACAAGCCTGAGAAATTCAACAAAGCGAAGTTGTTATGGACTGTTTGTCTTTCAGTACAGAATCAACACAGATGGAACAGCCTCTCAGATGGAACAGACTTCTGATCATGGCTCAGATATGAGGTAACTTTTCTTGCCTGTTAGACAGTTTGGTTTGAATTTTTCACTGAGTTACCACTCTATCATGCAGTTACAGCTAAGTCCACACTAAAATCCAGGATCCCAACACCAAATCCAAACCTGGTTGGGACTTCAGTCTTGTCCATGTAGCAAGTCAAGAGATCATTCCAGTGCAGTTACAACTACAATACAAGCAGTCAAATAAAAGAGGCCAGAGGGAAAGGCTTAGGCATTTCTTTTTGCTGCATAGAAAAACAATGCATAGACCACACTTCAAAACTGATGACATTTTTAAAATGTAAAGCTATAAAGTCCTGATAAATCTGAAATTATGAAGCAACCTTTATGACAATGTCTTACTCCAATTGAGTTTCATCTGTATATATTTATATTTGAAAAATACATG
This sequence comes from Egretta garzetta, assembly GCF_000687185.1. Lineage (NCBI taxonomy): Eukaryota > Metazoa > Chordata > Aves > Pelecaniformes > Ardeidae > Egretta > Egretta garzetta. The sequence goes on from NW_009259524.1 coordinate 813,709, forward strand.
AACCTGAATTTAGACTCCCTCCTGCTTGGAATTCTCAGATCTTCGTTTATTGAGTTAGTATGAATTCAGTTTCTGAATTCCCTTCACTGTATACAAATGTTTGTGCGACTTCAGCGACATTCGCCTCAAGACTTTTCTAGTAAAACAAAATGTGCTAGATGGCAAAAAACTGTGATCACTACCTCTTATTGCACCCTCTTCAGCCTTAATGCAATAGGGGAAGAGTTAATAATATGGAAGAAAAAAATTAGCAATGTCATTATGTTTGGAAAGATCTCTACCATAGCATATTTAGGTGAAAAAGGGAGATACTTGGCCCATTCCCCGCTACAAACTTATGATTTATGTCAGAAGTGTTTTATTACTTTATTACTTATTTATAACACTGACTCAGTAGACATTTTTAAAGTACTATGATGCCACAAACTGAAAACACTCCCATATCTGTGCTCACATATTTCTCCAAAATTTACAAGTGTGGTATCGCATAGCACAGATTGAGGCTATGGGGAGATACTACAGATTGTAATATGAAATCAAAGCATGAACAATTCCTCAAGTCTCCCATGTCTTACTCCGTCAGCTCTTCTTTTCACACAGACTTGTATATCTTGCCCACACACTCATACATTGGTTTGAAAACCCCAACATCAAAATATTAACGCCATGATAGCGATGAAGTCTCATGCTCTCTTAGCCCCAAATTCCAGAAGCAACCAGTTTTAAAATCATCATAATGGTGGGTACATCATCAACTCAAAGGAATTTGTTTTCTTTTTAACCCAGGGAAAAACCTGACCATCTTTCTTTAATGCTATCAACCTGGAAGCTTGACAGTAAGGATTAAAAATTGCTCTTTCCTTCCCACTTGGTTATTGGAAAGGCTGTGAAAGGCAATCAGTCTTGTGAAGCCACACTTCAGAGTCTGCATAAAAATGCCATGATTCCCAGTCCTCTCCCCAACCTAATTGAAAGTGCGTAATATCACACAGCTAGGGAAAACTAAACCATAAACATATGCAATATTTCATGCTATCATACAAAACCTGTTACTAATAGGCACTTGATGATCAGCAGGATTGAAAGAGATCTGAAAACAGAGATTATTTTTTGCTGCAGGGTAAGAACTTTTCCCAATTGAAGGAGGGGAAAAACACACTCTCAGCAGTGCAGGAATTGGACTGGAGTCAGTTCATTCATTCTGTTTGTGAAATATGGACTTTTCTTTAATGATTTCTGTTTGACTGCTGCCTTGCTCAGATGCTTTGGGGGTACTGCTGCAGCAAATCATGGTTATGGTTAAGAGGAAATCCATGGCTTTCTAGTCAGTAAATACAGGGGTTTGGGGCATCTGAACAGCACCCCCCCCAGCCCCACGCTCCCTCCCCACCACATCATTGTTTGTAATGCCAGGTGGCAATATTACCTGTCACCAGGAGTCTGTGGGTAGTGCTGCTTGTTTATTTTTGCATACAGTCCTTCCAAGTGCTCCCTCTCCATTGGTGCTGAAGGAGAATCATGTGGATATACAAAGGTTTCTGCCACTGCTGGTGATGATGGCCTGTAAATGCTTGCTGCTGGATAAGCCTCTCGGAAGTGGTTTACTCTGGCATAATTTGGATCCATCTCATCGTCATCTATGTCAGGTCCTCCAGGACCAGCAGAGTAATCACTCAGGCCTCTCAGTTGCTTTTGCCGTAACTCCTGATGCTTTGCACCAATCCTAACAATGAAAAAAAAAGAAGAAATATACAGTTGGATCTGCTTCAACAGCAACCACAGACACTGACTCATCACACAAATTTGGAGCACAACCCCAAACCCAACTGTTTAGATCTTCCAGTACACTGTGAAACTGGTGCCAGATAAAACAAAATGGTGCACGCAGCAATTTTGTTCTTTATCTCTGGCAATCACCTTTGTAACCAAGGCTGGTCATCGTTCTGATGAAAAAAATTAACGCTGAATATAGTGTGGCTTTTCACAGGTGTGTATGCATGAACACATACAGTTTTAATTCTACACCTACCCTCCACTTTGCAGTTAATATACCTAACCCAATCCTGAAACTTTTCATCTAAATTAGCCAGTAGAATTGTTACTGCCCCTTGGTCACTTGACCCACCCTAGATTCTCATAAATACATTAACTTGTGAAAAGTGGATTAAACGTGAACATAAATGGAGAGATGGCACAGTTGTCTCAAATCAAAGGACCACAGCTAATGTGCTGAAGATTTAATTTTTTTTTAATTTTATTTTGGCTACATAAATGTGGAAATAATGCCTTATTATATAGGGGATAGGGACAAAGTAAAACAGCAAAGAAATTAATAGAAAACTGACAGAGATGAATTGGTACATATAAGTGAATTAAAGACTATTACTGGCAGTACTCCACTGTGATAAAGCCTTAAGTGGTATTACAAAATGCTGCTGCTAATCAGGGCCATTGTGTAATCTCTTTGGAATAGTAAAACATATTCAGGTAAATTTCAAACTCAGCTGATATTCAATGATTCAACATTCATGCTGGAGGAAAAAAAAACCTACAGCAAGGCTCTGCGAGCATGCAACTTCTGTTAACTGCTCAGCTACTCTTCAACACAGCGTAATTAAATGCAGTGAGATGGATCTGGCAGAATGCTGACCACAGTACATAATAAATAGCATTTACTGAAAATAACGGAGCATGGAGAAAAAAAAAAGAAGGGAAGACAGACACAGAGATGCAGTGCCTGACAGAAGTAGTCAACACTTGCTGTTGACTGTATCCAAAGTACAGCAGCAGTGTAGAAAGAACAGTAGAATTTGTACCGTAGAAGAATAAGTAAAAAGGGTCTAGCAGACCTGGCTAACCCCGTAAAGCATAATGGCCTCAGGACTCTGCATAGTGAAAAATGAAGATGTTCTGGAGAAAGTCTTTAAAAGGCATGGAGAAAATGGTTCCCTAAAGAAATAGATGAGCACATTGGGAGCTTCCAGTCTGACAGACAGGAGCTATTATGTGCAGAATTCATACCATTTATTTTGCTTCATTAGAATTGTATCATCAAAGTAAATGCTAGTATTTTCAAATAATTTGTAGCTAAGAAGGTTCACAAATAATTCTGATGAGAACAGCATGCCGTTCTACATATACACTTGAGTACATTAATGTGTATCATGCATGCTTTCCAGTTACACCTCTCCATTAACTGTTCTAGGACTTATCTAGAGGTGACTTAAACACTTAAAATGTAGTCATACTTCACAGCAGGATGAACCTGCAAATGATACAATCCTTGACAGTTGGGGGGGGGTGCCCACTAACCACCCTGCCTTCCCTCAGTGAAGCAGATGACCCTTCTCTCAAGTACTTGAGTACTGTGTGCAGTTTTGGGTGCCTCAACGTAAGGAGGACATCAGACTATTAGAGTGTGTCCAGTGGATGGTGACCAAGATAGCGAAAGGCCTCAAGGGCAAGACTTAGGAGGAGCAGCTGAGCTCACTTTGTTTGTTCAGTTTGGAGAAGAGAAGGCAGAGGGTGACCTCATCACAGCCTACAACTTCCTTATGGGGGGCAGCGGAGGGGAAGCTGCTGATCTCCTCTCTCTGGTGACCAGTGATAGGACACGAGGAAACGGAATGAAGCTGAGTCAAGGGGAGTTCAGACTGGACATTAGGAAAAAGTTCTTTACTGAGAGAGTGGTCGGTCACTGGAACAGGCTGCCCATGGAAGCGGTCATGGCACCAAGCCTGTCAGAGTTCAAGGAGCATCTGGATGATGCTCTTAGTCATATGATTTAGTTTTAGGTAGTCCTGCGAGGAGCAGGGAGTTGGACCTGATGATACTCATGGGTCCCTTCCAACTTGAGATATTATATGAGTCTATGAAATATTTTAATATAAAGACCATGGGAGAGAATAATATCTTCCTGACTCACCATTTCTGCTTTTCCTCAACTTCCTGACCCCAGCCGTTAGATAATTTTCTTTAATTTTTCTTCAGATATCATTAAAAATACTCACAAAGCCTTAATGTAATCTACTACAATTGTTCTTAGAGATGAAAGGATGATAAGAAGAAATAAGCTACAATCCATCTATATCCTTAATACCTCTCAGATTTCTACACTGAGGCTTCCTAAGAATTCCTCCTTTTTTCTTCCTGGAGCTTCTTTCCCTGTACGATCACCTCCTCCTCCCATAACCTTCACTCCACTTCTCTGTTGCTACAGGTTTTCATGACACGCACACACTCCCTATTTTGAATCCAAATGGTGGCCCAGGTCAGGATAGGTCCGCAACTTCACCCAGGGTCAGGCAGCATCTTGAAGAAGTTGCAGACTTTGAAATGAGCCTTTGATTCTGCACAATTCTTATGCTATACACAAGGGGGATTTTCCTGGAGAATCTTATGGAGGGCACAGCCTGCTGTCAATATGTGATCAATTCAGTTAGAAAGGCACATATTCTCTCGTTTTACTGCCAATTGCACTGGTTTAGCTGGCTGATGGCTTTTTGGGACAGTGAGAGTTTAATGGCATTTGCAGAAAGATGGGACATACAACTTTTCTTTGCAAAACTGATGGTAACACTGGTGTAGACCTTGGTAAAAGTCATGCTTTTATTCATAAAGCAATGGACAATGGCACGGGGAGAAAGTCAACACTGAGGAGCTGTATATGAAAACAGAAATTAAAAAACAGTGGTCAGCTTGCATTTCTATCTAAACCACAAACCATTGCTAGCAAATGAGTAATAATGAGAAAGCAGCTGTAAGTGTGCAAAGCCTTTACCCTCCAAGGGTTTGTGAATAAAGATAAAAGAGAGATTATGCAGCACGGAGTGGTGAAGGGAGCCAGTCTGCCCGTGCCTGTGAGTGAAACACCACATTCATCGTTCACATAGAGGAATTTGGGGCAAAGTTATCACTTGGTCCATTCATGTAAAAACCAGTCTTTTCAGATAGCTCATCATCTTACAAAGACAAGAATGGATTTCCATTGCAAATAAGGCCTCAGACATCAATGAAGCAGGGAGGGAGGCCTATGCTGCTGATTTCCATCTTTTATACATGCAGGGACTTCAAGTGAAACCCTCTTGCAGAAGGATTAATATTTTACGTCCCACAAGGGATTATGTCAGAAATGTGGAAACAAAGGCACTGTTTTTGTTTAAAAAAGATATCACACCTGCACCCGGTAACTATAAGTTTGGTAGTAGTCCTTGCCTCGGATTACCCTGCTCTTCTTCTATCAAAACGCATAAAGCACTTTGAGCTTGTTGCTGTCTTCTAGATTAACTCTGAAAAAGCATCGAATATTCTTAAAAACCTGGGAAACTGTGGAAGACTTCATCCTTAATTAGTCACCAAAAAAGCCTAAACAAAGAGTTCAGTGCAGGAATACATCATATGAGGTACAAGTTTCATGCACACACAGGTCCATGTGGGATGATACAGGCAGAAAAATGGGAGGACACTGCATTTCAAGGAACGGTCTTATCACACACCAGTGCAGAAGGCAAGGCACACAGTCCCAAGAAGAGCCACAGCAGTTTCTCAGAAAATGATGTGCCATAATGTTCTTTGGACCAATATATCACCTGTCCCCTAGGTATTTAAGACCTATTTGAAAGCAAGAGTAGTGCAGCACAGCAGCATCACGTGAATCTTGCTTTCATGTCTGACAGGGAGAGTAATTTGTCGTGCTATCAATACTGGTATATTCTGCACAACAAAAGCTGGAATTAGGTCACCACAATTTTCTTTTGTTCCTGTGAATAAGCCTAGCTTCTTCAACTTCTCCTTCTGAATGCAATCTTCAATTGCTGCCACTATTATAAGTCGAACCTGCTCAAGAACAATTATTTCCATTCTATATTATACGGACCAGTCAATACCAGGTTATGTGAAATTCTTCGTGATCGATGTTTCATCTTTTCAATACGGCTATTATAATTGCATTAATATTTCTTGTTTCCTTTTTACTCTTCCACACAAATCTATAAAATTTGCTCAATGATCTCTTTTTCATTTCAATCCAAATGTTCAAATATAGGGAAATATACTACGAGATGGCTGTTCTTTCTTCCTTTCTGTTTACCTGTCCTTCCACGCGTTCTCTTATGTTTTTCACCTTTGAAGCTTCTTCACATTTTTGTGAAGTTTTAAATATCCTCACTGTATTTCAGCATCATGTTTTCACCCATTTTTAAAGCAATCTTTTCTATAGCACATCCTAGTAGGTGCCCAGGAGCTCTTTACTGATGTACAAAAAAATGAATGTGCTGTTCCTTCCGTCACTCCTATAACACCCTGCCAACCCTGCTAAGCAGGCTACTTTGCTATATTCCACTCCAGTTGTTTACCATTTCTGCACCTCCTTCTGCATTTCTCCCTATCTGAAACAGCAATATCTTTACTTCCCATCGAAAAAAAAAAGAATAAATCTTGCAATCAGAAAAAAAAAATAAATCTTCCAAATCCACACAACTATCATAGCAATGAGCTTACAGTTATTATGAACAAACAATTACTACAAGAGAGCCCCAAACTCACAGCACAGGATGGGTCTGGTTAAACAACTGGTGCAAATTTGTGACAAAAGATAAAATGTCACTCAGCACCATGATGCTGGCAGTGAAACTAGAGATGAGGAGAGGCACAGGTCACCATCTGAACAATTTAGTGTAGCACTAAGGTTTCTACAAACTTCCTGATGAGGGAAAGGGAAAAGAAAAACTCACACAGAATGAAGGGAAGTTAGATATATTTCCTTTTGAGTATCCCATATCAATCCTGCTTGCTCTCTTCCGCCACCTGAACACCATAGTCTCCAGTTAAATCACTGCACGACAACAACTACATCAACTTCCCTTAGCTGTGTTTCTGTAAAAACACAACCTCTGCACACAAGCAGCCAGAGGACAGGCAACAGAAGTGCCATATTAAGCAAAGCCCTTTTTTTTCCCGTGACCCATTTTTTTCTCAAAAATACATATCCTATCCTAATCTTTTCTGTTGCTTTCAAGACCCACTAATAAAATATATAACCTCAATAGAACTAGAGGTAACATTTCCAAAACGTATTGCATCCTTTTTGTAGAAGTCAAATGAAGATAGGACCCTATATACCTAATGTACTTCTGGAAGTGGGATGTGGTATTTTGAAAACACTTCTCTACACCTCACATGCTGTTCAGTAGCACACCCCCAGAGCTATAAATCAAGGAATCGCTCTCATTTACCCTTCAAACAATCTTCATATCTGAAATATCCACACAAATCACATATGGTGATTTCTCATGTACTAACACATGAAAAGATGCACAAAACTAGAGCGCAGCAGCCATAAAAGAGTTAACAGCCCAAACAGCTCCTTCCAGCTGCAGCTCAGACACAGGATTGAGTTACTGTGGCTTAACAAGTTATTGTGTTTCTGCTGAGCTACTGTCAATGACCACATATGTATTCGCCGCCTGTGACAAACACAATGTAAAACGCTTTAGCCTGACATCAGTGACAGAGATACTGACAGGCAAAAGCTGGCTTAAAAGACTGCAGCGCACGCAGAGCGAGGCAGCTGCAAGAAGGGATATGGACCACCTCAAGAAAACTCCAGAAGAGCTGAGCAGAAATGACTTTTGGAGAAGACCCAGAAGTGCTTTTGGGAATAGAATGAGAGGGCTAGGAAAAGCCGTAAGAGATACTCCTCATCTCTTGGCCCACCAGCCAGAAGCAGGGTGGCTGGCTGGGTTGCGAGCGGGGAACAAGAAAATGCTGAAGCTTCTAAAACCAGTGCTCTAAGCCTCTGTGAAAATTAAAACGCAGGACTTAAATTTACCAGCACAGCAGCCCAAAGAAGGCCAGGGTCATTAAAAGCTGTGGAACCGAAAGACTGCCTTCAATGGGGAAGAAACAGCAAGATACTGGATGCACCCCAATCTACGGCTCTGGAGGCCCAACACCAGCCCTAGCTCAAAAGGAGCTTTGCACAGTGAGTCCCAGTCTAACAAGCCGTCACCCTAGATCAGGACAAAATTTGAAGCAGCATGTCTTCCTGGCTCTGCCAGCCCCAAGCGAGGGACAGAGAACCTGCTGCCCCACAGGAGACATGAGAAGCGACTCACTGGTACCCACAGCTACTAGATCTGGCCACAGTGTAAAAGCTGCAGGTGGGAAGCTCAGCCCAGGAGAGACCGTGGGTTCTCTTACTCAGGGAGCTGCAAGGCTGAACAGTTTTGGATGGGGAAAGCTGACCAAAATAGGCCCATGACAGAAAAGCACAACCTTTCTTGAGGTGTTAGAACTCCTGCTCCCTAGCACTCACCATGAGCTCTGGGTCATCCTGCTTCTTCTGACTTTCCAGGGGAAGTGTAAAAGCAATGCAACATTTTTTTATTTACCATGCACTGACTGTGTGCTTACTACTGAGCAGAGCACAAAGAATGACACGGTTTGAGCCCCAAGGTGCCTAAGTAGTCAAACACAGGACAGAAAATGCAGCTGCTGATCAAACCAGCGTATTTCATACTTCAGACGAAAACAACATTTCTTGAATGGTGGATTAAAAGCAATAGACTTTGTGGAAGTGCAAACAGGTATATGAATGAGCAAGATGCTGGCTAAGTCAATGAAGGATGTTCCCCAGGGGAGAAGGACAAATGGCAAGCAAAGACAAAATGTGTAACAGAAACAGGGTCATAGGTCTTTTGGGATAATTTCTATTCTGTTTGCAATAGAAATAGCAGAATATGAGCAGGTAAGCGAGTGCACTTACCTCAATCAATCTGAGGTATACCTGAACTCCAAAAAAAGGACTGAATCCTTTAAGTCTTTTGAGATCACTGAGATGCTAAACATTCTTTCACTCATTTGGTTGTTCCTTGTGAACAGCAGTATAAAAGCTGCTGCATTGCTTTTTTCCCCACTCATGTGACTCTCCCCGAGATCTACACACTGCAATGATTATTCAATTTACATCTGATTTAGTATCTTAATATTTCAACTGTGATTTTACATAACATTTCTGCTTTTGTCTCTCATTTACCTAATTCATACGTATATCGAGTAACGGGCTGTCTAGAGGAAAGCAGCCTATTTCTGCAGGAGGTCACTTAGATTTCCATTGGGTTTAATGTTTTAATTCCTTTCTAGCTGCTAGTAAAATATATTTTGGTAACTAAAATCTTGTATTTTCATTCATTTACATAATAGTGGACTGAATACATCCTGCCTTCAGATATTCATAAGCCATAATCACTGATGGGAATGGGTATATTTCACTTGAATATCTGAGGAGATAATTTCAGTACAGTGCTTTTATTATTTTTTTTATTTCATAATCGTTTTTCACAGGCATGGCCTATAATGACATTAACAATCTTATTTGAAACTGCATCTTTTATCAGGAAAAGACTCATTTGTATTTTTTCAACCATCACCTAGGAAAACTCTAGAGGCAGGCAAGTCTCAGAGCTAAGAAAAAAAAAAAAAAAAAAAAAAAAATAAAAAAAAATCCACCTCTTGCCAGTAAATTGAGGACATCTGATACGGACTCATCAAGACTAAAACAATATCTAATTTAGTATTATCTTTCAGGGTATTCTACTGGAGGCATATTTGTCAAAAACATCTTCCCCATAAGCTATGCAAGTGTTTCTTCATTCCAGCTCATTCTATTGTGCTGGATTTGAACATCTTCTCCCCCATAATTAGTATCTGTAATTGTAAACAAGAACAGAAGCAGTCTTGGAAATAAAAAAGGCAAGCCACACATTCAAGGGAGTAAGAGACTGTAACTTGGGCTAAACAAGATAGATCTAATAACAGCATTAACCATCTCAATGATAAAACCTACCAGGGCTAAACACACAGTATTGCCTGTTCTAGATAACTGCCTCATACCTGTATAATGCTGAACGGACCAAGGAAGTTGCCTTTGGAGGGTTGTAAGTAAAGAAACGGAGGAAAGAAAAACCTAAGGAGGAGATAGAGCTACACTGACCTTAAAATTTAAGATTATGACGAACTGAAGATGAAACATAGTCCTTTCACACCACTAAATGAGGAGCATGAGCTTTGGATAGACAAGACCGAGGTCTTAATGTTCTTCCATTTATTTCAGAGGTGACAGGCAGTGATTACCAACTTTCACAGGATACTGCCTTCTAAAGAAAATCCTGGCTCTAATGAGGTCAGTGCATTTTCCACCACCACATGAACTTCAAGGAGAACAAGATTCTACCTTTGCTGTTAAATCTGAGGAAGTTTTTCTGTCTCTCTTTTGTCCACATTAGTGTACACTGGGTGAAATGCAGCAGATTATGAAGAGCCAACTATTGGAAAAGCCAAGTATATTACATTGTGTATTTTTCTGTACTTACAACTATTCTGAGTTAAAGTGACAACATCAGAAAAATTTAGGTTGGAAGGAGCCCTCTGAAGGTCACCCTGCTCCATCTCCTGCTGAAAGCAAGGCTGACTGCACAGATCAGGTTCGCTCAGCTTCCTGTCAACAAGACGTTCCTTGTTTTGTGACAATGTGGATTAGGTAGTGGAATCATTCCAAAATTGTCAAAATTACTTTGGCATCTTTCACCTAAGATGTTCTGATGCCTTTAAGAGCTCCAAGCTCCTCCTGCAAAACGGCCTTGAGCCTGCAGGGACATAAGTAAGTTGCAGGCCTAGTTCTCAACACTGATTTAAAGAATTCTCAGGCTACTGTAATTTCTACTTTTCCTTTAAAAGGATAAGTAAGGTGCTATGCACATCATACCTGAGTCCCTTTTGATAACATTAGCTCACTCTGGAACAAATAATTGTGAAAAGAGAATCAAAATAACAGAGTATTCCTAGAAAGCAAGATTTAACTTTGCTTATATCTTAGCCGTTGGGAACTTGAAGTCAGGAATGGAGACAATACCAATTGCAGTCAAAGCCACAGATTCACCTCTCCAACAAGACATCAAGTAAATTATTTCAGAGAAGTTCATTAGATAAACAGTGAACAAGTACAAAGTAAGTGCAGTATACCTGCAGAAAAACTACGGGGAAACATAGACATCAGTCTATGAACTTACTCATTGCCACTGACTAGCTCAGCTCCAGCAAGTGCTGTAGTAGATATCAGTCAAAACCACTGAGGATTGTAATGCTGTCTTAAGAAAAATACTAGAGACACCATAATGACCATGGAAAAACACAACATTTATTTAATACCTCATGAAAACCCAATGTCCACAACCACATGCAGTAACATAGCTCAGAACAGATCCAGGAAGACCGACACCTACTGAGCCCCCAGGGCCTCCTCCTTCAGTAAGTGGGTATTCTTGGAACACTTACTGCACAGATACTCGCAGCTCCACTTAGCTAGGGAGACCTCATGAGTTCACACAACTGTCCCTGCAACTGCATAAACGTTATGCTTTCATTTGAACGAAATCCTAGTAGTGGAAGGAGCAAGCCTAGCTCCATGTGATATGATATTCCACGCACATTTCTTTATTCTACACATATGACACTGAACCTGGAACCTACTTACTGAACAGAATCTCTCTGTTCAAGAACAGCCTCCATCTGTCAGTCTGGGATCCACAGGTTGTTTCTAATTAACAGTCCTGGATTAGAAAGCAACCCCCAGCTTTGACTGAACAGCCAAAACTTTAAGACTTGTGGTTATTTTGGTGTAAGCTCACTATGGAGAATTACACAGGCAAACTGATTTCCTGTCTGTCTATCCTCATAAGTTGTATTCTCTTTTTTTTTCCTGTTGGTAAGGGTTGGAGAACAGGAATTCTGTGCTGTGGCACTACTTCAAAGTGCATGCCAAAGATTTATGATAGACTGTCATAAATCACATATGGAAGGGCAAGGAATGAAATGCAGCTTCCAAGTTATTCTTATGCCCTTATTGATTTTGGGGTAGGCAAGAGCTGACCTACATTCAGTACTGCATCAAAGAATTCCTAGGCCAGATTAGTCTGTCTCCTAGAAAGCACTCTATAACCCACGTTGGCTAGTAGGTTGGCTAGTTTCACTGCATTAGTTTGGCCTGTAAAAGTTTCTAACAGCAGTATTTCTGCTTTATAGTGTAATTAAAAAAAATAATCAAGTAATAAAACTCCTATATACAGAAAAGAACCACACAGTGGTCCAATTAATGCAAGAAAGAGCCAGGGCACAGCTATGACACCTGGAAAGTGCTATTTCCAGCAGGAAATACCTGGAATAGTACTGTGGTAGTTAAAAGAAAAAGGCCAATTCCATGTGCCGTTCTGTTATCCTCAATTCTTAACATTCTTGAGCTAGGACAACCTGGGATCAACTCTCAGCCTAATGTTGTCTTAAAAATGTCCTCCAGCAGTGGATTAGTCACATGAAGCAGCTCAAAAATTGCTATTTCGTTCTAAATGCCACATCACAACCTGAGAAAGGTAGGTGAGAGCCGTCTATCTTACCTACTCATAACTGAACACCAATCTCTCAATGTTCAGTAGTAGGCTTTTATTACATGTTCTGGTATGCAGAGCAGCAGCAGATCTAAAATGAGAATCATTCAGAATCAATGGCTTGGGATTAATCTGTCCTCCTGTCCAGTGCAAGTGCTGCCACAGTAATAAACAGAAATCTGATAACTTCATACTGTCAGCACAAAATGAAACTATGACCTTGACCTGTGCAACATCATCCAGTAATTTTTTCATAACTTCAACATACCATACTACACGGCTATGATCTAATAAGAATCTAAAAGTAATTAACTGGAATTTTTGAAAACTGAAGCCTTAATCAAATATGTATTCTTATCAGGGTTGCAAGCCAGCAATAAATTGGGACATTTAAAAAACTGGGATCCAATCCAATCCGTGATCTGATCAGGGTTCAATGGTTATAATAAATTGGGAGTATTAAAACTGGGATCACATCCAACACTTTATTTTGTCTAAACCACAGGACCTAGCTGTGCTGCAAAGTCCAGAATACTCAATGAACAGATATACCATGTTGGATTAACCCTTAATAAATAATGATGCACAAGCTCAGGAGTCCCAAAAACATGTGGTTTAGCACAGAGCTCAATGGTGAGAGGAGCAATTACCAACATTTTATCAGAGATCAATATGAACTATAAACAGCCATAAGAACACTTGGACTTGGCAAGTGGATAACACAGGCACAGAAGCTACATGGGGTCAGTAAAAATGTATATGAGTGCACACTAAGATGTACTATGCATTCAAAAATCATACTTCCATTTTTGTAACAGTCTGAGTTTCAACTTCTGATTCAAAACAATTTGGCTTTTCTACCATACTGCCATGCATGCAGCTATTCTTGTTTTCATTTTGATTTCCAGTAACATAGAAATTGTCTGTAATTAAATATAATGAAACAAACGCTGACAGAAGTGGAATGGAGTTTCACTCACAAGTATTCTCTCATGTATAAGTGGTCTCTAAATGTTGTTTCTGTAAGATGCATTCCCTTCATACAGGGATCTTGCAGCTGCAAAATTAAACCTCTATTTGCCAAATATCAAAAACATATGTATTGATTTTTTAACTACGGGAACAGGCAACAAGCATCGGAGCTGATAAGACAAGAGAGAAGCTCTTTTCAATTGCTGGAAGGTTTCCGAAAAGTAAAGGAAATTCAGTCTTTAACGCAAAAACTGAAACCATTCATTTTTACTCAAATTTGAGATTCACTGTAACTTAAGCATTCAGTTCAGATGTTCAGAAAGCAAGGGCCAGATGTTCCTTCTGCTTCTCTAACACTCTACTCAAAACCATAATATGATTAAAAAAAATTCCTCACTTAATTCCAATGAGGACTACAAACCCAAGACTCTTAGCAAAACAACAAACTACTGCAAACAAGTGCAGAGTATTTTTTTTTACACAGAGTGCCTCCTTATCCATCAACTCATATGCTACTTTTTAAAATCGCCCTGTTTTCAACAAGGTGCTTCATTTTGTGAAATTTTATTCTAATGTCAAGAAAATGTTTGACTATGCTGGAAGAGAGACTTTCGTCTCAGCAGGA
>NW_009259524.1:827771-838685 GCF_000687185.1 Egretta garzetta
AGCAGGAATATTCCAGTAAAATAATCCTAAAGAAACAGGAAAAAATAGTTTTCTTGCAATTGACAGTTACTTTATTTGCATTTGAAAGGCAAACAAATTATTATGTGTAAAACTCGAGTGCCTAACCTATTTATCTAGTTTGTTTTACAATGATTTTCAAACGTTAGAAAATTAAAAAGCATGCCCAAACAAGTGGGAAAAAGATGGAGGAAGGGAAGAAGATAAATCTTGTTTTGAGGGAAAGGAAGAGAGGATCTCTTCCAGTATTTAATAATGTAGTGAACATCTTGTTGTTAAAATGATAAATTCTGAGTAATTTATACAGAACACACTAAAAATACAGATTTGAGTCAGCTTGATCAAAATAAACCTCAGACATAGCATTTGCTTTTTCCTTTTATGGGCAGATTCTAGACCTTTGGAGCACATGCTTTATTACAGCCAAACTCTTTGAAGCATGAACAAAATGATGAGTTTATTTAAAATAGGGCCTCAGTCCAACGAACCACTTGACTTGTGTCAGGAAGGACAAACCACCACCTCAGAGAACTATATCACCAGTTAAGTCTGTCCTCCTAAACTAACTGTGCCATGAACTTCTGACTTTCTCCAGTCAAGTTTCAGGGTTGTTGCATCTCTGTGGCACAAGGAAAGTTAAGGGAGGTAGGGGGAGAAGAAGAGGAGGTGCTGACTTCATATTCAATTGGACACAGATAAGGCTATTACTAAACAAGGAATGCCTAACATCCTAAGTTCCCGTTAACCAGTTGAAGCCTGCAGAAGTAACAATCATATAATAAAGTACTGCCTTTGAAGAGAAAGGAGGCCTGGGGCTGAGGTCTGGAACAAATTCCTAGCCTGACAGGGACTTTTTAGGAACCTGGACAAGCAGCTGCACTGCCCGCATGTCAGATTCCCACCCACAGGATGCTTTTTTTTTTTTCCCCCTGCCAGATTTCCTCTCTTCTACCTCAACTGTAGTGCTTCGGGTCAGGCCCAAGCTTCCCTAACAGCAAAGTGCACAATGAGACCTTGATCTTGGTTAGGACTGCTAGGGAATACAAGAAGTAAAAAAATAATGACGTCAGCATTTTGGTGCAGGATATGGAGCTGCTTCACAGAACTGCAGCTACAAAGCAGCATAGAGAGCTGTACTGAAAACTGTGAAGAGGATAATGTGGAATGGAAGTAGAAATTACTAGGGTAGAGAAATACTAAATGTATTTTCACTTTTTCAGGTTCAAATCTGAAACTTGGCGGCCTATAAAAGGAGTTGCCAGGCAAATCTATGCTGAGGACCGATGTGCAAGCAAGCCCAATCCTTTTGGGAAGCATCTGCACTACAGGGTGAGTGCTGTATACTCTGTCTGCATACGCCTACTAGCTCTAACACATTCTAGATGTGCCAGACTTGTTGCACATGCACTGTACAATTCCTTCTCTGTACAAGCAGGAAATCCAACCTATTCTGAGCATGAAGGACTTACACTCATGCAGCACACCTACGTAAGATCTGATGTTTCCTGTCAGAGCCAGAGTCACTGAGTTTGTACTGCACAGCCAGCCCATCATTGTGCAGTGAACATATCTGACATTTCTGCATGTCTGTAAATCTTGTTAGAACTTCTGGAAGAAGGCTGCACCCTTTACAGCAGGCTTATCCCTGAAATTTTGTGAGATATTATTGTACCTATCCAATACCAATCAAAAACTCTTTGCAAAACTTGGAGAGATGGCCTACTCCTGTAAACTGGAAATGCACTTCCTACTGAAAAATATTTCTCAGCTGAGATCTTGGAACAGTATTCTGTTTTTTGGAGAGCTGCCAAACATATATTGCATACAAAATCAACATCCAAAACCATGCGAGGTCCACAGCTGCTAAGATGCTGAAATGCACTTGATCATTAATCCTGTCACACCCAGCCCAAAAATCAACTACTCTGACCTCTTCCACTACCATCCAAAATGGACAGCTTGGCCTCTGAAAAAAACTGTCAGATGAAAAATCATAGTATCAGTTAGCATGACAGATCCTGAAATATTTAGGCAGTCAGCATTTAAGAAAACTGAAGTTTAAGCAAAAACCCGACTTTAATATTGTAATTATTGGATTGAGGATCTGAACAAGAATTACTTACACAGCTAATCCCAGAAAGGTGAAATTAGGCGCATGTTTAAGTTAATTCTAAAAAGGTTAAATGTTACAAAACTAATTTGTATTTTGTTCAAGTTGTTAAATACAGGATTTGTTCACAGGTATCAGGGCAAAACATGCTATGTTTCTATCAACAGTTCTGTTCTACTACCCCTAGTAGTTTTAACATCTACCCATTTCACTCTCAACAAGAACAGATTTGAAAATATGCCTGTGTTCTAATAAGCTTCAGTGAAGCTTGGTTTTATAAATACGAGAACAAGTATGCAGGATTGCAGCTAGTGAAGTCATAGAAGCAGATGATCTATGGTGTGGATGTGCCACAAGGTTTTCTTTGCCAATATGTGCATTAAAATCTTGGACTTGAATTACTTTATAGAATTACTAAATCTTGGGACAGAGCTATAAAACTTGTCTTTACTGGCTAGCTGAGCACCATCACTAGGTGAACAGCCAACAACTAAGGAAAAGCACTGAATTATTCAAGTCAGGTAATGTTTTCTTTCACTGATTTAAATCCCAAACCGGTTCTTACCCATATATGAGAACTAGCTTCCTTATATAATTTTCCTCTAGGAAAGATAAAGTCTCTTCTGTTTTATGATTAACTCAAGAAGAGTTCAACAGTCAGCCTGTAGACAGTCTTATGTGGGCAAACGTATACAGTCATGTTCTACTTCATTAAGAAAGTTGAAGCAAATTACTTGTTTTTACATCGTGTGTGGCATTGCTTTGGGGATAACGCAGGGAACATTTCTTTGCTCCTCTTCTGGTTTTTTATTTTTATTTTTAAATTTTAATCCCCCAAACATATAAGCTATATTACCTGATAAAAAATAGGCTGATATTTCTATTCTTGTGCATTATAGAAGAAGAATCAAATAAGTGAGTTAAAAATAACATCTTGGTTCATCCACTTCTCAACACACCTGCTGTTCTCCATTTCAGTTGCAAACTCTTCCAGGTCAAAACTGCAATCATTACTAGAGAAACCAGAATGATGAAGACATTGAGCTCCCAGTTTCTAATGCAGCCTTACCAAGTTACTGTCAATCAGTGACTGTAATTTAAAAAAAAGGCATACAATGCTGAAGAAATATTAAGAACAATTATCTTGTGTCCAATTGGAACGTTAGACCTCTAGACAGAAGGGTTCATTCCTTGCTGCCTGCCAACATTTTAGTAAATGACACTGGCCCTTTAACAGATGGGATACATGCTTCTTAGCTTGCCAGGATCCTAATAAAAGACACTGGCTTCTTTAAAATGAAGGACACATACCTCTCAAATTGCCAGTATCCAAATTGGGAGTCAGCAGTTTAAAATAAAGGCACTCATCAATCTGGCAAAATCAAGGACACGGCACAGAAATTTTAAAACAAATGGTACAAAGTTTCTCTTGACATTACTTAACTTAGATGAACCAAATACTTAAACACTGGCTAAGCATATCCAGTAGCAGCACTGTAGCAACTGGATACCTAACTAGCTTTTAAAATGGTAAATATTAGCAGCAGACTTCAAGGGCTGTGGTTTGGATTTACTTCTTTTCCCCATCAAACCCATTAGCTACCACTTAGACGGCTGACCACGCATGGCATGACTTGAATGAAAGCAGGGTGTCTTTTCCCTGGGCACTGACCAGCACCACAAAAGGCTGGCCCATGTGGAAAAACCCTGCCTGCCCAAAAGGAACTATATCTGCTTCCATTCCATCTCCCAGGAGCAGAATGCTCCAGTGAAGGAAAAGAGACCTCTGAAAGCTTTCACCATGCCCTGACAACCCATATTACTACAACTCAGAAAGTTTTACAGCAACTGCAGACACCTTTTGAGAGCCAGCAAATATGAGCTCTTTAAATTTTCTGATAGCAGCCATCAGAGGGAAACAGACCTTCTTCAGCACATCATGAAGTACCTCTGGATGAGTTGGGGAAGGGGAGAGAGGAGTTCGCTGAGCCTTGTCAGCACTTACAAACCGTCCCCAGTTCCTGAAGGGCAGACATGGGGGAAAGCAGAAACGAAACATTCTCTTTGCCTGAAAGGATAACAAAGTTGCTAAGATTGGGCACGAAAAAGGAGTACTTTATGAAGAAGACAGAAAATTGGGCTTATTCACAGCAGTGGTGCTTTTTGTTTCAGTCTCAGAGCCCTATCTCAGAAATACTCACAGCTAGCACACACTCAGCTTCTTGTCTTGCTCGTCTCACCCACCACACTGCTTGCAGACCCCTGCCTCTTCAGACTGATTTTAACCATTTGAACCTTTCTTCCTGGCATCTCTTGACATACTCAGCATTTGTTGAATAGATATTTCTGCAACATGTGGCTAACCAGCAAACACTGAGCAGAAAAGAATGTACTTAAGTACAAAACCTACTATTTGATGGCACAGCCAGCTGAAGCTGAAGAGGTCTGAAGTGCTAGAAAACACAGCACAGGCTGTCAGGAGAGAAGGGAGAAGGTTCTTGCTTTAGAGAAATAGAGAAAAAAATTATCGATGTCAGCTGGCCTTGGGAATGGGCAGAGGTGAAACAGGTTTTGAAGGAACTGATCTCCACCAGCTTAGCAAAAGTCGGGATCTGAATAGCAGCTGCGACAGGGCAGTGCACAGAAACTGCAGGAGAAAAAAAAGCTCCTGTCACACAGCAGCCCTGACTTAGCCAGGAGATGGGCCTAAAGCTCTGCATTGCCTGGACCTGATTGCTAGCAGGATGGGACTGGTCTGGGACATCTCCAGCCAGGCTGGTTGGTTGGCCTTTCAAGCAATCCCTTGTTTTGAAGTTTTTCATCTGATGAACAAAGACGCTGCCACCATTTACTCACCTTTCACGTTCATCTTTCATTTTCTCCAGCTCCTCCTCTTTAAGTGTGCCTTGCTTTGGATTCCCCTTCTGATCTGTTTTCCCACTTTTATCTTCTTTTTTCTTTCCAAATCTGTTTGAGATACCAAGGAAAGAGTCAGGAGGAAATAATTACTAGAAAAAAACTAGTATTTATCTATCATAAACCAGAGAAATTTTAGGCAATCAAAACACTGTGAGTTATCTTAATCACTCATAAATTTCCCACATTGCAAAATTACCAGTATTAAATGTGCCATATGCAATTGCAAGGACTGGTTACAAATTGATTTGGACCCTGGACTTCTAAAAGCTGTTGCTTGACGCAAAGTTGAAAAGCCCCACCAAACCTGAAATGCAAGGCACCGCAGGGCTGGACTATTAGTACAGCACATTTTAAAGTGGCTGAATGTTCTTCTTTACCACAGGACAGCTCTTTGAAAGTAATTTGCAGTGGCTGTGGTGTCAGCACCCAGGCTGGACCACGTGTTCTGCTCTTATCAGTAACTATTATCTCTCATTCATGTCTGGCCTTAATTTAAGGATTTGTTCTTTGTTCAAATGAGGATGCAATCAAAAAGAATAAAATCTTGCTATATTCTGAGAGTACAAAACTCAACATTTCATAAGAGCTTTTCTAAAAAGTATTTCTGGGTTTTTCTTTCTGCCTAGTAATATACTGTCATGTAATATTTATGCTGTGAGAGTCCTCCAGAGACCCCCATCAGTTCGGGGGTCCCACTGTTCTATATACTGTACAAATATGCATAACATAAGTCTGCTTTACGCAGCCTACAAAAGGTGACTGAACTGGGGAGCTACATTTCATTTCTGATGGAGCTAGACAGAATACTGGGGTCAAGTATGTCAAATATGCTCATGAATTATGGCTCAAAAAGTACAAAAATCTCCCCTCCTCTTCCCCAATTTGAAATGCTC
This sequence comes from Egretta garzetta, assembly GCF_000687185.1. Taxonomy (NCBI): domain Eukaryota; kingdom Metazoa; phylum Chordata; class Aves; order Pelecaniformes; family Ardeidae; genus Egretta; species Egretta garzetta. The sequence continues at coordinate 833,712 of NW_009259524.1, forward strand.
AGTTCCGCAGGTAAATGATCAATCTATGTTTTCCCATGAAAATTGATGTGTCCTTGGCATGCATGACAACAATGTAAAGAAAAGTAATGATTTCTTTGTTAAATATACCATATTGCAAACTAATTACTCTGACTCAAAACTGCAAACTCTTCTGTGAAAGTCTGTAGCATTGCCTCAGTGATCTTTCTTTTACCCTTTTTATTTTTCATGTCAGCCCAAACTGCCTCAAGTGGAATAGCTGAACTACTGTGCATATACTTAAGCTGTAAATCATTGACTTTAGGTTTCTCCTCTGACCAAAGCAGAAATCTTGCAAATACTCTGTCAGGCTCATAAGTTAATGATACAATTTTTTTGTGAATTTAATCAATAATTCTGAGCTTGTGGTCAAATGAAGTTCTTAGGGACTTCGTGGCAAGTCTTCCAGACAATAAGAACTTGGTTAGAAAGGGAATGATGGGCATGAGAGACAGACACGTAGCATGTGGTGCTAATGAGAAGGGCAAATACTACAGGTAATAACATAAGATGCTTTGTCGTGGCTCTGCCATGGACTGTGTTGGGGAGTAGGAAGAGACGTATCTCAGTGCACGGTTTTTTCTTCCTCTTTCTTGCGTGTGGCAATAGAGATAGATGGTGCCTTACATTCTTTGAGGGATCCTTTGATCAAAACATGCATACACACACACCTCATCTACAAACAGTCTTCAATTCTTTTTTTTATGGTCCCTACTTGTTTCAGTGCTTCCAAAAAGACAGAAGATACTCTCCACGCTTTTGCTTTTCCTAAGTAGAGAGCAGCACACTGATTCCACTGCTGTTTTCTGAGTTCTAGCAGTCCCAGGAGACTGTGGAGCCACAAACCCCGTCAGAGGATGGTGGTGGCAGCGATGGCAGCAGACAGGGAACACAGTAGAGAAACAGAGGTTGCGCATACAGAGTGAGAACATACAAAGTGAGAAGGGCTCACAGATACGAGATGACCCAGGTGAAAAAGAAAAGCTAGATGAAACTCTGCATATATTGCTCTCTACAGAGATTTCAGGCAGCTAAACAATAAATCACCTGGGGATGAGCATCAGCAGGTTGCACCTGAAACACCCCTGCTTTTGAATGCTTGCACATGCTGGGAAGGTCTCACGGCAGCTTCCTCAAGAGACAGGTTCTATTAGCACTTGCATCTTGGTCATAATCCAACTCGGGTACTCTGTTTATATTCCAGCTGCCTGCTTTTCTCCCACAGTTTCAATTATGGGTTTGTGGAGTCTCATATTTGACTGTAGTATGTATTGATTTTGAAAACATTATTCTTGGGCATTTTGTATTGCTGCAGGGAGTTGAAGTTGGATACGTTGCATACTCGAGAGAAATGTAAAAAAAAAAAAAATCTTTAACATACGTCCCTTTCAAATCTAGGTATTATTTCTTGCTTACTGGGGAAAGACATTTTAAATAAAATAAAGTGATGATTTTGATTGTAATAACTGCCAACATGACAACTCTCAGCAAAAATAGTGCTGTTTGCTGGCAGAGCTGCTCTTGCCATAAAACTGGCAAGTTCCAGTGTAATTATAAATTGGGAATAGTGAGTTGGTCTTGATGAAAACAACTTTTGTTTTTTTGCTATTTCTGGCTTCAGATGGGATTTGTGCAGGCTTACAATTTTTGCCTGTTACACTAAGTATACAGCATATAGCTCAAGGCTAGGGAAATGTTTAAATTTTTGGCCTCTTTTGCACATTGCTATACCATAAAAATCCATTCTCTTTTATTATTACTGTAATATGTTTTTCAGCTCAACAAAAATCTTGCACAAACATTAAAAAATAAAAGCAGCAAAAATTTAACACTGTTAAGAAAAGCAATATAGAATAGGCAGTAGTAAACCACAGAAACCCCAGTATCATCTCTGCCTGAATTTATACAGCCTGTCCTAAAATTTATGGTCTGCTCACTGATGCATTCTAATTGCCATGGGCTTCTGATGATAAAGTTAACTTGCACCCATTGTAATTTTGCATAGATTTGTGCACTACAGGCTTAATGGTTCTCTACTGCTTACAGGAACAACAACAACAAAAAAGAAGTAAGAGTACTTGCTGCCCAACTGCATTTGATAATGTTCTCATTGATATCAGTGTGAGGCCCTTCACTGATTTTAAACATGGACAGGATAAAATCAATTCTCAAAATTATACCATGGAATTAAATCAAATCTATATTAAAATGCTATGAAAACTGAATGGCTTTAGGATTTGAAGTTTCCAATTCTCCAGGCAACAAATAATTGGATTATGGTAAAAACTGCCTTCCATATTAATACTACTGTCAGAAGAATAAAAACATTAATGAAAAAATGTGTGGTGCACAAATTTTTAAAAGGTCTGTTTTGCTATACTCTGCACAGCAAAATTCTCTTCAACTTAATGTCTGATGGAGTTGTTACTCTGAAAACCTTGTGTAGCAAATGCAGCAATATAACTAGAAGACCTGAAAACAAATGGATCATCTGTATCCTCTGATTCTATAGCCATCTATAATCAATTTATGTCAAGTGACAGCACTTGTAATCATAACGACAGTAAGGAAATAAATCCGCATCTTCCCAGGTTGAGTGACTGCCCCAGTTCTCTGATTATCCACTGTAAATGCCTGGGAAGTACTGTTAAAGAAGTTAAAGCCCTAATAACCTTAGTATACTTTTCAGCTGAGAAAATTAATATTCTGACTACTCAGAGCATAGTCCTCCTGTAAACAAAAGCATAACGGGATTTTCTTTATGTGATCAGACCTCCAAGTGCTTCATCCTTTTGGGAAAAGCCCATATTGCAACAGCTGAAAACATGCTGTGCAAGAGTGAGGAACCAGCCTATTTCTATTAATTTCAAAGGGTGCCCTGCAAGTAACTAAAATTTTTCTCCTTAGAAGCATTAAATGAATGAAGTCTCTGAATACCAAATGTGTTGTCGTCTTGCAGTATTTATTACCATTCTATTGGCTATAACATTAAACCACGTATGCTTCTTCTCAAGGCTTCCAAGAGGTAAAAATTAAAACAATCCTTCTATAGGCCTGCTCTGTTATACTTGGGATAAATGTCTTATATGCAAGACCTAAAGCTGTGGTCATGGCAACACTTCATTTCCGTGTGGACCCATGAGCTTCCAGATCTCAAATGTGTTGATATTTGCTTCAAGGATTAAAAAGCAGGCAGGTCTATAAAGTCCCAGACTTCTACGCAGGAGAAACATCTGGTGGGTGGAACCCTAAGCAGCTTGCTGGCTAAATTCAGCAATTTGGATTTCTTAGTTAATTCAGTTGCCCTAGATCAGTAGGTGTCACTGCAGCTAACAGGGTATATATAATGGAACTGCAAACATCTGCGGGGAAATAATTCAAGAGGGCCCATGACACCGTCAAGCAAGATACAAAGCCTAACAATGTCATAAAATCTTGACATCTCCAGAAATGATCTGTGAAAAAACAGAATGATTTGTAAAGTACATATAACAAAAGCTCTGGCTCCCAGTCATTTCACAGCAAATGGGGAAAAATGCCAAGATTATTAAAGCAGCTCCCTTATGAAAGACTAGAAATAGCCCTTAAAATTAAATTTAAATGTGAGTAAGAATGAATGAGTGAGCAAGAAAGATAAAGATACTAATAAGGTATGATTTTCAGGTCCACACAGGGACTATAAAAAGCTTATTAACTGCCACTACTGCCGTGTGTTTTAAGTTATTTTATCACTCAGCTTTACAGCAGAAGAAATACTCTAGAAGCAGCGCTGTGCTTTGATTAATCACTTTCATACATACACTTTTACAGAGTATTAAACATTGCTGTAAAGATCCTTAGTAAGTCAGACTTGTTGGTGATTACAGGGCAGGCTCATTTTACATTTATGTTAATGGCAGCATTAATGAAATACATCTTTTACATTTTTAGTGGCTCTTTAAATACCTAAAAGGTTTGTTATTAAATGTTTACTTCTTGGGCAGAAGTATGCCATTCAGTATTGCACCAGTGGGACCAAGAGCTTTGCAACAGCTGAAAATACTACAGAAGGGAGAGAACATGTTTTGACATTTTGAGAACAGAGCACACCCGACAAGGGCTGGGCAACACTGTTCAGGTCTTCACCAATATCCAAGAAGATGAAAGTACCTCCATGACATGAGCTAAACTTCTGGTTAAAGGGCAGGTCTGCGCGGGGGCCTGTGAGCCAGGAGGGGTGAGCATCTCTTTTCCTTGCCCCACTGCCAGCCCCCTGCTCCCAGCGAGTGGATCCCATTCCCTCTGAGGAGGATGTAGCCCCATGGACATCTAGATGCCCCAGTGTACGAGACCTATTACAGTAAGACCTCCTCATGACAAAGCCTTGCCCAGGAGCGGGTTTTGACCCAGCCTCCCTGCTTTGGCAGGGTGAGAGAAAAGCCCTGATAAGAGGATGAACACAGGAGAGGGCCGTTTCAGCCCCTTCTGCTCCTTGCTCTTGTGAGGGTAGTGCCTCCAACTCTGGGGAAAGGGAGAGGAAGGGGTGAAACGGGAACACCACAGCTGGGCGGTGCCGTGTACACCATCAGTTCTGCTTGGTAAGGTGGTGCGGTTTGCTTGCAGGAAAAAGTTACGGAGTGAGCCTGGTGCCTCCCTGCTCTCCCACCTGCTGGGACTCACGCCCAGGGCAGCACCAAGCGAGAGGCAGGCAGCAAGAGCAGCAGCTTTCTGTAGCAAACAATGGGGCAGCTTAGGCAATCAAAAATAGCTCCCATGAAAAGGGAAAAATGACCTAAACTCTGCTTTATTATATCAAAGGAGGCACACAACAATTTGTTAAAATGTCCTGTGCTACAATTATTATTTGTATTTTGCAAATGTAGCTATCATTCGTCAATGTGGGTATCCTCATATTGAGCCCTCTTCAAATTATTTTGAGATAATCCACACGATTCTAATGCTGTGATCAGAGTTAGA
>NW_009259524.1:838702-844511 GCF_000687185.1 Egretta garzetta
ACATTATTAACACCAATATACGTTGCTCCTGTTATGACAACATTAAGTGAACAAGTGCCTTTTCTGTATTTTGTTTTTTAAATTTACTGTATCAGGCTGCTGGAGCTAGACTGAAATGACTGAGCTTCCAGATCCAGTCTAATGGGAGTAAAACTTATCTTTTTAACAACTCTGATTAAACACAACCTCCCCCCACCCGTTTATTTCTTTGATGCCCAAATTAGCATCTTTTCTGCAGCATGCTGAATTAATTAGTACAGTGACAAAGAATTAGTCCAGATAGGATCAAAGCTGAAACCATATTTATCTGGAATTTGAAATTAAGAGCAGCGAGTATTAACCCTCCGCACTTCAAGGAGCTTTCCACATGGCATACTTAGCAAGCCTTCCAGGAGTTCATTCAAAATAAATCAACAGTGCAATTTTTTTTTCCCCACTGAAGTTTTGCTAAAAGGAAAATAAATTTGCCATGAAGCCTGCTACAATGGGGAACTGTCTTTAATGCATACCCTGTACATGCTACTCATTATGTAACTTGTAGGCATCAGTAGAACAAAGCAAACAAAGCTGAGAAAAGACAGTTAATCACATTTGTATTAATGCTTGGATCATCACATTGTTCACAGACTTAAGGGCTAATGAAAGAATTCCCAGCACCAAATCTGAGAACCTGCTTGCTGTAACACCTCACAGGTAAATAATCTATAATCTTCAATGGAGAGGGTCACATGCAGAAACGAAATGTCAAACAGAAGCCCTAAATTACACAGTGAAGTTTACTCTGCGAGCATCAACCACGTGGACAGCAATAAAAGAAAATCTTCATTGCTGGTGTCATTGTCTCAGATATTATCTGTGTTTCAGTATCAGATAAAAGACCAGAGGCTGTTTGCCACAAGAAATGCAAGAGGCTGATCTTCTGCCTAGATTTTGCAGAACAAAGGCAATCTAAATAATCACCCCCAAAATCCTTTCATCCATCATCTTCCCTAAGCTTTTGAGCTCCATATCCTTATTTTTTAAATGAGGAACTTGCTCTTAATTTAGATAGAAGTGAGTGGCTGTAACTCATTCTGGGTATTAGGAAATCCTTACCAGTGGGACAGTTCTGTCCATCTGTACCATATATCAAATCTTACTTCTGCAGCATATGAAGTGACCAAAGACAAAAACCATGGAATGTGATGGTACCCTAAGACTTGGGCCACCTGAGTTAGAAATGGTTGCTGCAAAGCCACGAAGTCCATCTACTGAACCAATGGAATGGAATAACTCTCATCGGCTACTAGGTAAATATAGACAACAGAAGGCAGCTATGAAGAGTCATCCTTCATACTTCAAGGAACTTATTTTTAGAAAGCATGATGAGGTAGTCTGAGTGTTGGAGATAGCGTTTATGAAGAGGGGTCACCACTGTATTATTTGACCGGGAAAATCATGATGTTGAATGGTAGCTATGCATCTGTTTCCATTCAATGATGTTTCAATCATCTGATGACCACGTTGCTGGTCTTTTTGGTCACCAGTACAATTCTGCACCCCACATCATATACATCAGGAAAGAAAAAACATACATTAATAGAGCACAGCTGCAATTTACAGCTTGATCAGAAGAAGGAAAAAATTGATTTATAGTCTGTCCAGTGCACTGTGGAACTACCCTCCACCCAAGTAAGGAATTATTCCCATATATTTTTATTTTTCCCTTCTTTCATACAGCATCATTTTCCCCTCTTGGTTCCACCCTACAGTCAAGTAATTTCTTCTGAAGTGAACACTAATTCTGTCCCAGACAGTGCACAGAAACATAGCTATGCCTACTCTGTATGGAGTCTGCAAATGCCAACCTGCTAACCCCAGAGGAACGTGATAATCACACCCACGTCTTGGGCACAGTAACTCCATACTCAGAGCAAAGGAAAAGGACCAGAGTATTAAGCCCTTGACTCTGCTTTCTTAATTCCCATTACAGAGTCACCCATTTTCTTATCTCTCCACTAAAAGAAAAGAAAGAGAGAAGCAGGCAGTGAGGCTAGCTACTAATTTTTCCAGGAATTTGTCATTTTCTGTCATGCAGGAAAAAGATAAATGCAGTTTCTGACTGAACCTATTCCTCTAAGGTTCAGTCGGTAAGACAAAGTAGGAGACAGAGACTCCTTGTGCAGTCTGTGGATGTTGCCAGCTGCCCCTCCACAACTACTTGCTGACTTTGTGGTTTTCTCAGATGTGGGTCTGGAAATTCTGCAGTCAGGGGGGAGCCAGCATGCCTTGGTATCCCACCAGCACCTCCAGCCCTCTGCAGGTAACTGAGAGCCACTTGAAAGTGGGACAGGAAAAAGACCAACTGAAGGGAGCCAGAAGATAGCTCTTTGGGTGCCAAACTTGACAAGAACAGGCTGCTGAGTTTTTTCTTTTTTGTTTCATGCTTTCTCCTTATCTGTTGTTTGCCTTTCCCCCCCCTTTTTCCACACGACCCCAGAATTCACTAAAGTATCAACTACATATGTATGTCTAGTTTATGTATATGTTATGCATGTTCATAAGGGGAAGGACTTTCCATTTTTCTCATATTATAATTCTCATGGTATTTGGTGCTTTGCTTAGCATTTCAGCTACTGAGGCACTGTACAACAATCTCACGCTACAGAACTTTTTGCTCAGTCCTCTTGGTTATGGAAAAACAACATGCAACTGTGCCATTACCAGAACTGCAGATACAAAACTCAGGAGGAAAATTAAATACATGACATTTGCAAAACAAAACTGCAAACCTGCTACATTTGCACTCAGAGCCACGATACTTCGAGGTGTCAGACTTGCTAATCATCTCACCACTGCAGTACTCACCTTCTCAACCAAACCACACACCTTCCCTTCACTTACATACCACAGTGGGGATTTGTTGGGGCTTATCTGACTTTCATGAAGTGAAACCTCTCACTGTAGGTTCCAAGGAGATCTCCAGGAAAAACATGACCCTTGAAAAAAAGCAGGAATAGAGAGGACTCTCGTGCTTCAACTGAGACAACACCCCAGCCTTCATGAAAGCTCTGTTCTGTATGGGAATGTAGTGACTCTCTTAATGATCAATTCATGTTGAGCATATATCATCATATCTATTCTACAAATGAAGAAACTGAGGCACGAAGGGTAAAAATTACTTGCCCAGTTTAAAAGGTCCTATTCTTTCTCTACTGGTCACCTCAGAGCTACGACTACATTATCACTGCATACCTACGCACCTCATTTTCCAACCAGTTTGCTATGGTTTACCCTTGACTATTCCACCCCACCCCCCCAACTCCTGTAAGTTCTCTCCTCATTCATTTCCTCCTTCTCTCCTAACACACTCACTCCCCTCCTTGTTCCACACTCCTTTCATATGCTCTACTGCTGCACTGCTACAGAAATACCTCTTCCTGGAGATTTCTGCTGGAGGCTGCACGAAAGGAATGGGCCTTGGGAATCGGCACTCTTGCCTCTGAGACACAGCGCAGCAATATGCAGTAGAGAGATGCAGAGGTCTCTGCAGTAACTGAGCTACCAAAAACGGTCTCCACTCTTTCTCAGCGGGATGCATTAGCCTGTATTTGAGCTCTGCACTGCTCAGAGTGCTTGAGAAACTCTGAACTAAGAGACAGTACACAGTGAAGAGACTCTTTCGAAGGGAGGCTTATAAGAGCGAGCGAGATGGTTCTTGAATAGTAAAGGGAGGTTGTAAAGGCAAAGAAAAAAACTAAGATCACTTGTTTTTAGGTTCCACAATGAACTTCTAAGGTTAAAGCATCACAAATTCCACCTCTGCGCCTCTACTATAGCTGACATTTCTACAAAGCAGTAACATTCAAAACAATGCCAAAGTAAGAGTGGAGTTACATATACTGTATTTTGAAAGATGTGTTTCAGCATAATAAATAATAGATGGTTTTGCATTTTTAAACTGTCAAAATCAGTCCTTCTGATAAATAACACCTTCCCTCCCTGGCCTTGGCTATTGTACATTACTAATTAGACATAGTAGTTTGTGGTTAACATCCTTCCCTACAGATTTATTATTAGCTTGTATATTCTTTTCAGTAGAATTGTGCTAATGGTAAGGTCTGCTGGAGGCCAACTGCGTGAAGCCACTGGGAGGAGAAATCTGTTTGCCTGTCAAAACAGTGGCTATCAATTAGAACTGTAAATGTGATTCCTTTAAGTGTCTTGGATGGTAGCAGAGATTTCTAGTGATGGATTAGGGGGCCGAATCACTTTCATACTGTACCAAAGGAAGCTTTCAGACAAACAGCTGACTACATGAAACAAATTCACCACTATTTTTGAGCAAGTTCAGAAGAACCAGTCTGACCTGCCAAAATTTCCCCTGCTATTTTCCTAGAAATCCCAGTTTTAGAGCATTTTATGTGGCATACTGACAAAACTGATACTAGATTATGCTGTGGTTTTCTTAGGAAAACTTGGCTTAGGATAACTCTAGCAACAGGAGAAAAAACAATGAAGTAGCTGAAAGACACAATGCATCAAAAAAGAACCAGTGAGACGATGCAATTCCACCACTCACTGATTCGGGCTGCAGCCCTGGCACACAGATAGCAATTTCGCCTTTGATACAAGCACCCAGCTCTCATTAGCATCAGTAAGAGTTGTGTGGACATACTGACGGGAATATGTTCCCCTGTATTTTGCAGGAAATTAACACCACTCACTTGGGGACTGAAGGAGGCACTGTCTGTCACTCTCCAGCAGCCACTCTGCCAGTTAATTAAGCAAAAACCTCCGCCACAAATCTCAGGGGGAAGCTCTTCCCTGTTCTCCTCCATACAGCAAAACTGACATGAAGCAAAATGTCAGGAGCAGGAGCTGGGAAGTGGTGATGTTCAGGGTAGATGAACTTCAGCTTGCCTTTGCCAAGATCTTTTGCCCCTAGGTTTCTGTGGATTTTGAAAACAGTTACTAGAAATCAAATGATTAGTTATAGCTGAATTTATGCTTTAAGAACAATTTAAGAAAGATTTTCAACTCTCATACATTGTGGCTTTTGGTTACTGGTTATTTTCAGCAGAGGTAATCCTAGATGGCACGTATAAAAACAAGTCAGCAAGACTGCTAACCCTCCAAGACTGTACTGCTAATGTCATGCCATGAGAGTGACTAACCAATACAGGAAAAAGCAAAGGACTCCACCATACTCACAAAATGTGTCTCTGGCAGCTGAAGGACAAGGGTTCAGGATGAGGAAGGTTTCATCCAGTTGCTACACAACAGACTCTCTCATCAGGCTGGCAAACTAGACTGAACAGATTAAAAACCTTTCCTCAGTGCCACTTTATAAATGAAGAATAAATCAGAACTAAGTGACTGAAATTTTTAGTCAATTACATGAACTACACGGCTCTGTCATATCTGCTTTCACTAGTATTGCTCACGAACTGTGCGCCAGAAACTTTCTTTATAAGGTTTCAGTGAAGACCTGGCAATCACTTCTGTTTCCTGAATCTTAAAAGCAGTAATTCTGGAGCAATCAGATAGAGAAATACATTTTACTGGATAAGGTCAGAGAAAATTGCTAGAATAGTGCTTAAAACCATGCAGTACTTTTATTTTTGCTGGCTGTTACAATCACGTAGCTTAAAGTTGCACAAACAACATAAACAGCTCAGATTCCCAAAAACTTTCTCCTCCTTGCATATTTCTTGCCTTTTACACATTGACTCCCTACCACAGATGTTTATACACTATTTTTAGAAGAATTGTTTGTTATTGCTGTTTATATTGCCAGCCTGTTAATTTCTGTGTGACAATGTAGGGA
>NW_009259524.1:844812-845737 GCF_000687185.1 Egretta garzetta
ATCTCTCTCTCGGCTTTCTTGTGCAGATACAGTGATGCTTTGTTCACCACACAAAGGCTTTGACTTCTTTTCTCCCTACCCCCACAGCTCCATGTCCTAAGGTTATATTCGCTCATTCCACTATTTGCAGTACACTAAGCCACTGGCACCAATTTTACCTAGTGACCAAAATGAGCACAGATACCCTACAAATTCTGCATGTTATCATCTCAGCATAAAAAAGTTAGTCTGGAAAAGAACTTAATTATAAGGGTGATAAAACAAATGTTAAATTCAAAGCCCATAGCAGCATAGAAGGCTGAAGAACACAGATGAAGTCTGTCACTCATTTCATTAAAACTTCATTCACAGGAGATGCCGGGAGAAAACAGTATCACTGCATGAATAAAAACGAAATGGTGTTGATAGAAAACTACTCTAGATGTCAATGAACTTAACTCTTTTTTGATTTCAAACTCTGCCTGATTCAACCACAATCTCTCCTGAATGTATCACTTGTTAGCCATTGCTCACCAAATAATTTGCAGGGAAAAACTCTGGCTTACGGGTTACCCATGAATTGAACACAATCAGTATTCATGAACTGAACGTTCTGCTTATTCATCATTAATTGCAAATGATCACATATATTGTTTCTACTTCTTAACTTGATAACTCATTGTTTAAAAACTACCTTCACAAGCAGACAGGAGGAAAAGCCACTCTGCACTTCTTGAACAAACATGTTTTGGCCACAGGCCCAAAAATTTACTGCATTAAAAAACCCCCCACAACTGTATGAACACAACTTTCACCACACGAGTGCTCACAGTTGATGAATTACGTTTAGCTGAAAGTATTTCATCTGTAAAACAAACTAGAGACTTGACTGTGAAATAACTTAAGCATCTGCATTTCCATTTCTTTGGCCGTATCCTTGGTCTTC
>NW_009259524.1:845751-856255 GCF_000687185.1 Egretta garzetta
GATGTCTCCACACCACTACTTCTTCCAATTTATTAGATACATTTAAAACAGATTTTCTTTCTTATGATAATCGAGTTGTCTTTGTACTCTTCTATTATTGTTGTGCATCTAGACAACTGCACATATATAGTGCACAGATATACAGAATTTTATATGAAGCTGCATTACTTGATTTATAGTGCCACAATGCTCTTATTTTGTCATGGTCTTATAACTAAACAGCCCAGTTGCCTGGCCTCAATTTTGGTTTTCTTCTCACGTGGGGAAATGAAACCCTTTTACCCCTTTCCCTCCAGTCATACAATTTCCTGCCACCTTCTGTCTCACTTGTACATAGCTGCTCACTTGTACCGCTGTCTCTTCTCCAGCTGCTGCTGAATAGACAAGTATCACTACAAGTATAGTCCAGTGATCCTTGGAAATAAGGAGCAACAGAATACAGGAATGTAAAGCAAAAATCATGGTCAAGTCCAAGGCCCTGAATTTCAGTAACTGAAAAACTGTACACCTGGAAAAAACATTCCCTCAAGTCCACTTACAATAGCTGGAATTAACAATTGCATTTTTTGTGCTGCTAGACATACTTCCGCTAGCAATTAGCTGGCATAGTCTCTAAATAAGCAGAGTAGTAAAAGCCAGTTAATGCCCCAGTGCTGCTATTGGAAATCTTTAACAAAAATCGCTAGTATTTAACAGACTGGTTCAGTTGAAATTTGATTCCAAATAGGGGACTTTCATGTTATGCAGAGGACAGACAGAATTTTGTCTTATATACTGTGGCCAGTACTGTTTGAAAATGAAATGAAAAGGGAAAGGTAAAGAAACGGAGATACCTAAAGGTTCTCATCTTGCTCAGGAAATATCTGGAAGGTGGAATGGAGAGTCTGAGAAGCAAAATGGCTGGACAGGGGAAGAAAGTAAACAATAGATTTAACTGCACTAAGGTGCAAAATATTTGCTTTCTGTTAATTTGAATACAAAAGAACTCAGATGTAGTATTTAGGGCTTAAGCAAAAAAAGACAAGGAAAATATACATGTGGGATGAACAAAGATCAACTATCTGTGTGACTTCGGTTGCAGAGGAAGATCCCTGGGGAAGAGAGAACACTAGTATCAAGATAGATACCCAGTATCACTAACGTCTGTGCATTAAGTAACTTCACCTGTCAGTTAATTTTATTTCTGCTAACTACACTTTTTAAAAACATATTTAGTGGACACCACATTCCCATTTGTCTCAGAGCACAACTAGTCAAACCCAAATATACAGAGAAGCCTGAACAATATCGCACCTGGGAAATTCCTCTTTCCAGTAGTTACTCTCTTGAATTTGAGCATGACCTCGGAGACGAAGCATAGGCTTTCCACGTCTTGTGGTTCCAATCACAGCATGCGCTAGGGAATGTTCACTTCCCTGAGGCGGGGCCAAAGGAGAAAGGTCTGTTCATTCTAACCCATCTTTTTAATTCCCCCAGTAGATGCAGTGTTTACCATTTTGCAGAACAGCTGCTCAGAATAAATGCAAACACTGTCTTTGTTCTGTGGTATTCAAGTTATTGCACCAGAGAAACTCCATGTCTCCTTTCAACAAAACAAGGCATTTCTCAGATGCATTATCTTTCCAAATAGCAAATACGGAGAGAAAAGTGGTTGAAAATAATCTCCATGCAACTTTATGAAGACATGGAAAAGAAAATTCCTTCTAAAAGGAAAACCATTAAGATAAATCAGGAAAGGCCTCTCTTATCATCATTAAATAGTAACTTGAGCACAGGATTAAACTTAGCCAGATCACTTATGCTATTAATGACCTAATTTTTTGAACCAATCTTTATCATATCCCTTGATGTTCCAGAAATAAAGCAAGCTCTTAGACCCCTTCTCTCCTGAATTATAGCCCTTTCCGTGAAACTGGTGTGTTCCCCCTTTTCTGAACCTTGTACCTAAGCCCAGATCAGGACCCAAAAATAACTCAGCAACCCATATTCACAAGATGAAGAATCATAAGCCCTACTTAAATTCCAGCCTCTGGGCCCTTCTATAGCCATCAAGAGGCTCCGTCCTTTGAGCTCTCCTTGCAGATCCAAACCATAATTTATTATCAAAATTGCCTCACCTAAACCTTTGCCATGTCTAAGTGATGTCAATGCAACACATCCTTGTCCTTGCACAGAGCTTGTAGAAGTCAGCTGGCATAGAGCTGATTTCATTTGCTCACCCCTGTTCTCACATGTGCCCTTCAGGCTATTGCAACTGTTTCAGGCTGGGAGCACGGCTGTCCACGAGAATCCTTTTCACTGGATACCTGTTCATCATGCTAAGATCAGCTGGGATTCTCCACTTTGAGACTGAATGGAACATTTTCTTAGTTGAGGACCAACATCTGTGAAATGTACTGAACTTGGAGAACTGTCAGGTCCAGAGTTCAGTGATGTTCAGAGAAGAATATTTTCTTCAATTTTTTTATTTGTACTTTTGTGTATGTTGTAGAAGGTGGGGGGTGGGGTGGGGAGTAGAAGAGGGAGCTGATACTACAGTCAGAAAGCATACAATAATGACCTCAAAGAGGTTCAAAGCTTTCTAAGATTTTATAAGATGAACTATTTAACAAGTGCTTTAAAACAGCACTGATTTTAAAAGTGCATGCTGTCCCCTTATTTCTTGGAAAGTCATCAAACACTAAGACAGAAAAGAAGGATGAACTCAGTGGGATAGCTCAGTGTTAAATAAGAACTAGTCTGGCTTCTCTCATGAATTCATCATCATGTAAACGGTGTGATCTCTCCACTCTACCAACAGAGCAAAAGTTTAATCCATGTGAATAAGTTAGTGTATCAATTTCTACAACTCTCTAAAGCTCATCAAAGCCTGCAAAACTAGAAAAACTGATGCTTTCAACAGGCTTTTGCCATCGGTGTGAAACACGTCCTTCTCCCCACCCCTTCTTAATTTTGCTTATACAGGGTTATTTCCAAAGGCACAAAGTTTGGCCTCCCCAAAGCTGCAGAAGTTGTCACTTCTCTGCTGCTGCCCCACACACTTTTAAAGCTTTTGCACCAAAGAATGAATTTTCTCCTGAAATGTCTTAGAAAAGCGAGTACTAAGAAAACAGTGGCACTTACGAACTGGAATGGATAGGAGACTGTAGCAACAGATTCTTCTGTACTTGGGAAGAAGCCTCATCAGCAAAGCAGCAAAAAGACAAGAGTGGATGATGGAAACTTGTTCAGCTGCCTGGATTCTCATAGCTCTGACTTCCTCCTGTTTCTGCCTGGCACTCTCTCCCAGAACAACCTGTATCCAAAAACTACTGCTGTGCACAACAGGTTCAGCAAGCCTCCTCATCACCTTGTCCTGGTTACACACCTAAAGAATGTGACAGCCCAGGAGTTAGGAGAGAGACAAAGCCTAGAGCTCCAGTTGGAGTGTGGCAGCAAAGGGGCTGCAAACAGAATCTTTCCCTGAGAATTTGTTCTTCTGGGCAAAAGGCTGGAGGTCTAGGGCTAAAGCTAAGGTTGAGGTAACAAGCTATATTAGCTCCTGTGTGATTAACAAATTTTCAGCTATGCTGCCTGCATACTGATAAAGGGTTATTCCTCCCACCCCTTTATCAACAAAACCAAGTCAGTATTGGAACAAGTGGAACTAAAATCAGAATAAACAAGACTATTTTGATCTGACATTAATTGTATAGTAGAGCTTGTTTTGTGCAATGAGCAAATGGTGCATGCCAAAGTTGAAGAAAAGTGAATGTAATAAATATAGTCAGAATTTTGTGTTCCCACCTACTTCAAGAAATCCTTAAAACTTCTCTTCTGAACTCTTAAAAAAAACCCCACACAAGCAAGACCACATCTTGTACATTAACACATTGAAAAAGGATGTTGCAAGGCTGCTGCCCGATTTTCTTTTTCGGCATCCCCCTTCTAGGCAGAATGTGTTCACATTGGAAATGCCATCACTCCACTTCTATTCAATGCCAAAAATGTAGGCATACAAGCCTAGAAGTCCATAATGCTCTGTTTGATAATGAAGCAGGGCAGGCGGACTTGACTATATTCCACAAATCTAGCCCAGCTAGTACTTTTTCCTGTTGTTAACTCATTGGTGGTGTAGGATTTTCAAGAGGATCAGCACTAGCCACTGCTGGGGATCTCTGTCTCAGGAACATATTCTTTCCAGCTGCCTCAGATATCACTTGCTTTGCCACTACCACAGTTGCAAAAAAGCCTAACCAGGTCTTCCCACTACATCCCCCTCTGCATCCCAGCTCTGCAGCCAGTAACACTCGTGAGTTTGTCTTATTAATACTGAAGCTTGCGTTAAGTACTTGACCCTCCCTTTAAAGGATTCAAACAACCATCGCCTGACACGTATCTCAAGCCATTCTGCACAGCTCCAGGCAATACATGGCTCAGCACTCCAAAAATCAGGGCTGGCACAGGAGTACTTGCAGAAGCATGAGCAAGCACACGGGAGCAGGGCTGCCAGCCAAGCACACAGTGTGGCTACAGCCAGCGACCAGCACTATCAGCTCCAGCCAACAGCACTGTGGCTACAGGCACCTTGAACCAAGCAGTGCACATTCTCATCTCCCTTCTGAATCAAACCCAAACCAACTAGCCCAAAGCTGGCTCTGGGGAGAATAAAACTTGAAAGTTATCACTTATAAGTGTCAGAAACAAACAAAATGGCTATCTTTCAAATCACCATTATTATCTCTTAGGTGGTTTTCTTGGGTATGTATGTAAATGTTTGCCTACTTAGCTATAAATACATTGAAATGTGCACATAATCATACCCATATGTAAATACCCCACATTTTGCAATACACACTTCTTTAAATATGTACATACTTAAATAAGAATCCCAAATAGGAGACTAACTTCACTGTTTGTCTCATCAGTGTGGGCCCAACCCAATTCCTGACGAAACGAATGGGAATTTGTAAATCATCTTCACTGAGCAGTAGATCAGGCCTCTGAAGTCCCTCATGGCTCCCTCCTGTACATACACTATCAAAGTCCTCTAACAGCTTAATATTTCCTGAGGCCACGTATTACAATGATCAGTTCAGACAAGGGAATATCAGGACACAGAGGCCTTGTGAGAAGAGAGATCTGGGAGCTTCGAGCTAGTGAGAGAGGAGAGATTTCCTCCTGCGCTTCTTTCAGCACGCACTTTCTCATCAGATAAATATAAATAAGTAGCACAGCAGTTGTTTAGTGAGCAGCTTAGGGACATATTGTTCCCACTGTCCTAATTTTCCTGACACAATTGGTAAATTTAGACATCTATTAACAGTCTGTGCCATTTATCAGGTTACTTGTTGCTGGGCTTTTTTAAGGCTGTCAATTAAGCTTTCCATACCTTAGACATATTCTCCATCTCCAGACTGACTCCTAGGCCTCTCACAGAATGATTATAAATGCCTCTAGCACATCCCCGTTCTGTTTATATGGACTTTACACAGCCCCAGGGAGATGAACTGGGGTCATCTCTAAAGCTAGTTTCAAAGTAATACTGTAACACCTGCATGTGTGGGATGGAGCAGACCAAGCAGGAGAAAGAATGGAAGAATTTATAGTTCATCTCTAAAAAGTCAGCTGGGGTACAGAGTCATCCAGTAAGAGCCATATTATAAAACATCTGCATATTTGTTGACATTTTCATAATTCACAACTCTTATTTGTAGGCCTTGCTGTTATAAGTTTATACATGCAGACTTTTACCTTTTCTTTTTATCCTCTTTTGTGCTAGTAGCTCTTACCTCTAATGTGTAAAATTTTCCATAGTGAAATACTTAACCCTAGTAGTGACACTGTTTGATTTCAAGTCCCTTTCATCACAGAAGGAGCAAAGGAAATTAAGAGTATTCAAACAAAAAGGAAGATCTTTTACAAGTTCATTGCTACGCGCAGATACAAAAGCAACTTGTAATGCTGTGACAGATACACAAGTTGTGTTTGCAAAGGAAAGCATCTTTGACCAGATCAGTGCTGCAGGCCTGCACTAACGTGAATCCTCTTTAACAAGCAGTGTGTTTGTTACCAGTTCTTTACCAAAGAATAACAATCACATAGCATATGAATTATACCCTCTCACTCACTCTCCCCACATAGGTAGGGTAAAATGGGTCTTCTAGTTTACACTTAGCTAAAAAAATACAGCTAAATGTGCATATGCATCAAATTTCTATAATGGTATTCCAGTCTGAAAAAGGCAGATGCAGCATGAAAAAGAAAAGTTCCAAGAGAAAACGAGGTTCTCTTCACCCCTGTTTTTTGCTCCTGGACCATCCAGATAATTGTCAGAGAACTACTACCAGAAGCAGGCAAAGGAAGAAAAACCTCTGCAGAAGTATCTAGTCATACCTGCTCTGATGAGACACAACGCATTTCTTTTTTCTGTCAGTAGTAACAATCCAACTAAAACCACAAAGGTAATTAATTACCTTCAGGGTCATGCCTTGACAACATGAAACCTGTTTACAGAAATGTAGGACACTAAAAATAAAAAATGCCTGCAATAAATGCTTAGTAGGCAAAGGCAATCTGAAACACTGTGCAGTGCCAAAGAAAGTTTTGCTACACCTTTCTTTTTAAACATGTGCTTTAAATGATCAGTTTTTATGGTGTGGTTGCTGTTTGCTTTGGCAAATTCTGTGAAGAAGATGGGATATGCAGCCCCACATGGAACTAGAAGGGAAAATTCTGACAAAGTTTGCTAAGAGATTAAACACCTTGTAGTGAAAAATCCTGTCTGACATCAATCTGACATCATCTAACAATCATAAATAAGAAAGGCCTCCACTATGCTTCTCGGCAGCTCGCCCAACTTCCCATGAAGGAGCCTGACCTTGCTGTCTGTAGCTCCGGGGCAGCCCAGTATTTCTGCTATCCTGGGTCCTAGAGCCTTGGAAGGAGCCATCCAGAGCAGCCCCCGAGCAGTCTGCTGGGGAGCTGCACAAGGGAGCCAGGAAGAAACCCAACAAGCCTTCTCTCTCGCTCTGCTCTGCTGCTAGCAGCACTGCTGTTACTCTGTGGCAGCAGCAGCCTGCTGGGAGAAGCCAGGCCTTCCAGGGTCCTTAACTCTGCAACAGCCAACCACTTTGAGTACTCCAGGCTCTTTGGAAAACAATCTCAATGTCAAGGTTTGGTGCTCAGGGGAACTAAATTGAATTTTCAAAAAATAATGCTTTTCAGTGCCTTCCTCATGCCTCCCTGAAATATCTTTATCTGGGTTCCAATTTTTGTAACCTGCCTGGAGATGAAACAAGGGGCTCTTGAACATAATTTAGTGATAATAAACTGTGGAACACATGAGTTTTAAGGCTTTCTGCTTCAATTCTTTTGGTAGCTCTTTCATGCCATGGACAGATTTCTACAGGAAAAGCAGTAATCCAAGTTTGCTGGAATTGTGTCACACACATGCTTGCAATACAGTCTGGTTGAGACAAAGAAATTTGCAGCATTTCCTATCAAGATATTCACGTCAGACATCATCACAGAACTCCAGAAATTCAGGTCACGGGGAGGTTATTTTTCTGAAAGGGATAAAACATTAGAATTCAAAATTAAAAAAGCATCTTACAAATTTAAGAACAAGGTTGTGACCAGTGACTAGTGAAAGTCTACAAAATGTCTGTGAACAGAATAATTATTACTGGTTTCCAAGGTGAAAGCTAGCACCTTTGACTGAAGAGTAACAACTAACTTGGGTTAGCAGAAACCTTGATTGAAACCATTATGTTTCACTCACTCTCTGTGGTTGATCATGCCTAGGGAGACTTCCTTCATTATATAAAGCGTGTAGGAGATAAATGGAACAAAAATCTCTAGGACAGTTAGGTCAGATGACATACACCACAGCGACACATTTTCCTCTATGAAGCCAGAAATTTCCAGTTCTCAGACATGATAGATGTGTCAAGTTTACTTTTCAGGGAGAAAAAAAGGTGCTGTTACAGTTCTGGCTAACCTTTGTAGAAACCCTTAATTCACAGAACAAGTGTGGAATCTTGTCTGGGAAAAGCTGATCTCCTGCTTCATGCCTTGAAGCTACTACATGCCTTAAGTACCCTGACAAGATTTTGAATCAGACAATAAGGATGAAATGGAGGAAGAGAGTCTGTTGGGGCACAGGGAGGGAAAGTGTGTGTGTGGGGGGGGAATGAGAATAGCGGATGGTAACATTTGTTACATTTCACTTTTACAGTCCAAACAAGTCTAAAACCCAAAGCAACTATGCTGCTCCGATGCAATTAAGTGCTTCACTAATGTGAAAAACCTTTCTTTATGAGACACAGCAGAGTACAGAAGAAGGTTGCCTCTGAATGGCCACTCGAAAAAAACACCCTAATCAAAGACATTTGCCAGCCTTATCAAATACAGATGCACAAAGTTAGGGGCTGGGGAGCATCTCTGTTAGCAACAAAAATTGGCAGAGAGTCTTGGGTAGATTCAAGAACCTTAAAACAGAATTCAACTCTTCATCATACAAAATCCTAAATAGATTTGGAGGTTCTTCAAAGTCTAAACACATAGAATAATGTTGAACACATGTCTGTCTTCAGTGTACTTTTAACTCAAATTCAAGTATTTAATAAACTAATCCAGACTAGTACTCTCTAGTACATGAGAAATGAGTATGAAGTACTGACCTTAGCGGTGGAAGGGGAAATGCAAAAGTTGAGGAGGATACAGCTGCATTTTACCCACAAAGAAATGCCCAACTTCCACAGCTGACTGTTAAGATCTTGAGAACATTTGTTTTGTAGAATTACAAGCATGTTCCAAAAATTTACGAGGTGCTGCATTTACCTCCATACTAAGAAAACCCACTCTTCTCTTTGGAAAAGAAACCAATAAACTCCATGTTCTAAAACACATCATAGGCAAGGCTTCATTCTATGTTATCTGTGAAGAATTAAGTACAGCTACCCAGAGCACAAAATATAACTCAAAAGTAATGGGCTCTGTGATAAATTAAGACACTCCTTTCATAGATTATAGTGCATTCCTGTCACATTAAGGCATTCTGAGCTACAAAGCCAACCTAGAGATTGATTGGACTATTTTTTCAATAATTGAAGGGATTATATGCCAACATTTATATTCCAAACAGTTTTCTTAAACCTCATTGAGGATATTTTTCTGAATGTTAAAATAAAATAAAATCAGATTTATGACTAAGGACCGCTTTACTGAGCAAGTTAAACTTTGGAGCGATGCTACAAAGCAAGTGGAACAGCATGTGGAACTGACTTGTCTCTTTGGAAAAAAGCAAAAATTACACCACTATAAATGGTAAAAAGGAATTGGATTTTTGGAAATATTTTTAGTTTTTGAGTATTATTCTAAGATATTTTTAGAAACCCAGATAATTCTTATTATTTTTTAAACATGAATGACACAGAGATCTCCACTTACATGAGGCTTTTTTTCCCACGAACTCTAAAACCCCACCAACTACTCAAGCCTTATTTACTAAAAGGGGCCAAGAACCTTTTCTGTGTAAAATAACCTGTGACTGAACGTACAACCAGGAACCTACGTGTTTTAACTTGGTCACAGGTCTCTATCTTCCTGCAGCTTAAGGTTTCTCAACCCACCGACCACTAAAATACCATTGCTAAGATGAGGTTGGTGTCTGTATTGGTCTGCTTTTGCAAAGCAACTCTAAGGTTGCTCTAATAGGACTGGCTCTTCCTCCCCCTACCATTTAATAAAGGTCTGCAGAAAGTTAACAAAAAACCAAACCAAACCAAAACCCCTATCCATGACACCACAAAAAAACCCCAAACCGAACCCCAAAGCCTGTAACACTGGACAGCTAGACTCAACCAGCGATCGGCAACAGAAATCTTTCCTGACTTCTGAATTGCACAGCTGCATCTCCCTTGGTACCTTTGGCAGGTTTGCCTTTTACTTTGGCAAGAGACAGGCAGCCCCCATCTGCCCTGGCCCTTACATGGGGAAGATGTCAGTCCCAGATGAGAGCCTGGACACACGCTATCATCCAAGCTACCCTCAAGGTCAACAAGGTGGCAACGGCAGAGTCCGTTCTCAGTGAGAATGTCCCTGTCCCCAAGGGAGGATTTCTTTGCTCAGGTACCAGGCCAAAACTGCTACCAGGCCACCTGGTAGCAGAACGATCTGAATATGCAAAAACTTTGAATCCCTCTACCTCCCAGCACTGTTTATTTATGTATAATCCATCTTATGTACTTAAACTTTGCAATAAATAACTGGTGCTTATAAAATGGCACACTGGTATTTTTTAGAACAATTATTCAACAGTCCCCCCAAGACAGATTAGCTAAATCTTAGATGTGATTGAAAACCAAAACATTATATAAAACTTACTAGAGACCTGTTTGCTTTTCAGCCCACTTCCTAATATCCACTAAGACATTCAGCTGCCTGACCCATGCTGCCCAAGTTCCCTAAACGAATACTTGGGAGAGGCAAATAAACAACATAAAACAGTAAAGCTAAAGAG
>NW_009259524.1:856274-888706 GCF_000687185.1 Egretta garzetta
AGGAAATAGCTATAATTTGGTAAATAGCATAATAAACACTTGAGCATCCTTGATGCAATGGGTAATGAGCCAGTGCAGTCGTAAGTATGTACATAACAATGTTAAGATTATACTGTATTTCACATTATATATCTACACACACACTCTCATGTACAGATGTCTGTATAATATTTCAACTATTATATTTGTTTCCCTCCTGATACAAAATTTATTACTTTTTTCTCTGTACTCAACTAGACACTTGTAAAGGAAAGCAACATTTTACTTTAATTCTCTGGTCTTTCTCTTCCATTTTACTTCTAGTATACCTCCATAAACCATCAGAAGCTTTTGTTCATCATGGCAACCGAATGCATTACGCTCTGAAGCACCAGAGATCCTGGAACTAAATGCAATCTCACAGCAAGTCATCAGCATGTCTATAGCCCATGCAGTGGAAGGCGATTTAAAATCCCCAGCCTGTTCTCCTTGCCACCATGGAGAATAATGACAAACCATAACATATCCCATTCATCTAACAGCTGAGAGGGTAATGAATTACAGAGATAATTCAGCCACTCATTATTAAAAGATTACAACATTAAAAATGAAGGTGTTTTGGTTTTGTTTTTTTTTTTAAAGGCAAATGATCATGTCTTCATATAATGTGAGTGAAACAGAATACAGTATTATTGATTCCCAGCTATATCGTAAGGGCCAGCCCTAACAAAGTACTCAAATTGAATTAGATTTAAAGTTAGCACTTCTTTAGCCTGAAACTCAATCCCAGTTCATACTGTTTTACTCCAAATGTTGCTAACATCAGTATTATTTAACAGGAATCTCTAGGATTTCTTGTTATTTTTCTCTGACAGCATTGCCCATTCTTAATAAAGCTGCAAATGGCAATAGTCAATTTTGCTCAATACTGTTCTTAAGTCAGGATTTAAAGAAAAAACAAACAAAAAGACCCCAGGAACACCCCTGCCCCAAACCAGTCTACATTGCATGGTGCAAGCTACAAAAAACGTAACTGGAACAAAGTCTCTACATTACATGCTGGGCTTTTAAGTCTATGCAGCCTATGGTTCTAAGTGAAGTATCAGTGGCTTCATTTCAGAACAAACCTGTTAAGTTTTAGTACTAAAAAAAAGTTCTTTATCAAACAAACATCAAGCCAGCCCTTCCATCCAAGGGATCTGGTTACCCATAGACTTTTCAGGTTAATTCAGTGACAGATGAAATATGTACATAACTGAAACTGCTCCGTATGCACTACGGGTAAATGTATGTTTCCACGGGAGACTACTCAATCATTAGATGCAGGACACAGCATCATCTAATATAAAGAGACTTTTTAATATAGAACATCTGCAACCTTTCTATCAGCTCCATCTAAATGTCTACCTGGGGTCAATTAAAAAATACCTCAAAAGTTTGATTCATAACCTTTTCACTTTCCCAAATACATTTCTGCTGTTTCCAGGGTAGGAACTGGGAGGTGAGGAGAAGAGGGAGGAGAGGGAAAGGTCTACAAGAAAAATTATGTTGTCAGAAAATGTCAATAGTCACAGCAAATCTTCTGTAAATGATTTTTGAAAGTCTGTTTCACTTTATGTATAGCTGGACAGTAACAAGCATAATGCCAACTTTCATTTTGGAAACAAGTTGAGAAGGGCATCTATATGTGGACACAAACCGTAACTGGTTAAGACAAAGGGAAGTCCTGCATTGGGACTTCTGTGGGGCAGGCTGTGGATAAAGTACATTCTTGGCTGGCATGCGCAGGGGAAATCTGGAAAGCTACTGTTACAGGGCTTGAAGGAGGGGAATAAAAAGTGATTATTTTATCTCTAACTGTATATCTGTTGTTCATTCATTCACATTACAACATTACATGATAGACTCCTTTGTAATGACTGGGAAGGGCTACTGGAGGGTGGCTGCAACTTCTCTCGCTGTCCCTTACCCAACAGGACATGGCACTGTCTCCACTCTGAACACAGGATGGGGGCAAGAGCGATCCAGAGAGGACAGCACTACTGGGGAAGCTCTTAAATTAGTATTCTTCTCTTTAAAGGAAGATGACACACAGTGTCAGCTCTACTTTTAACAAAATAAGAGGCACAAAGGAGGGAAATGATATGCCTTGATTTTCACGTTTAGTATTCCCTCTCCACTCCTGGAGAGTTGCCATTATTCTTTATTACTCATTTTCATCCTATAACCTTTCAGCTGAATCTGCTGAGTGGCTTTCTTATCAGTCTGTCTATTAGCCCATGATATTTGGTTTTACTTTGAGCAGGCTTCTTACTTTCCTCAGAACACTTTCAATGCCACACTGAATCCTACCAGATCCTCGTGGGCTGCAGCAGGGACTTGACTGGCCATCACCATCTGTTCCTCACAGCCATGAGTCAGTGCCTTATCAGAAGTTTATTATTACTACTACATACAGTTTTGGATCATGAGTTGTTTTCACTTAAAAGTTCTTCTTAGCTCTGCTCCATGTTCTAGTAATGTCACAGGCCAGATTTTTAGAATTAATAGCAGCAATGACTTTACAAAAGAGGTTACATTTTTCAGTTGCATCATGCACACTTTTTTATGTTCAGTAATCACTATGGTCCTTGTCCTAAAGTACTATGAAAGACCGTTTCTCTTTTCTAGAACGGTAGATTTTACTAAGCAAGCAAACTGTAGAGGTTATCAGTTTTTTGTTTAGTAAGTAATTTTTCTTTGCTTTTCAGTAATGTCACAAATTGATCTTTTAAATTGCCAAGTTTTCTTGTATTTTCACAATAAGCTATTAGGGATTTTAAACAAAGTGACTCTTCTGATTAATATCCATCTTAGCCCTTATTAAGAAGCTCTAAAAATGAAAAGCGAGAATAAAAATAAGTATTTTTAACTGACCCAACCTTTTTTTTCTTTTTCCAGAATTATCCCATGAGGAATATTTGAGTTTTGGAGCTGTTGTCTCAATGCAGGCAAGAAAATCTAAAATTGTATGAAAATCTAAAAATTCTCAGGAACAAAAAGCCTGTTCCCTCCCCTACCTGACACTGAGTGCTACATGGCAGAAGTAGTACTTCACAGATCTGCTTTCTCTGGGCATTCAGCCATATATTATCAAGGAAATAAAATGGGTTTCTCCTGCTTTTTACTCCTTTTAGCCCTGAACAACCAGCAAAGCTAATAGACAACCACCTGAATTTTATTCTTTTTCATTAATTACAAGGCTAAAGGCCATCTGGAATTACTCCTGTAAAACACAGGTCAAAAGAATGTGATTGTAAAGATGTAGCTAAAGGAAGAATTTGGTCTCAGAAATCTTTGTATACAAGTGAGAATAAATGAGTAGCAGAAATATCTTTAAGTTTAGACTACCGTTTTCAGGATTATCAGTTAAAAGGCATTTCTGAAGAAAAATAAATAAATCTGATACTCAGTTACTGAAAGAAACACAAAACCTCACTGGTACCATTTTTAGATTCACTGTTCAGGGAAGAAGTGGACCTTACGAGCTCTCAGCTTCAAGCCAGGATCTCCCCAGCAAGTCTGAAAAACCGTTCATCACTCTGAAGTCTAAACAGAACTGGGACTACAGTTAATTCTCCTGCACCCTTACAACCCAAAGGAAAAAAGCATTAGCCACAACTTATACCAGCTCACTTCAATCTCACAGCTGTACGTACCCAGGAACACTCTGTGGGTCTCATCCAATACAAGACTTCTATGAAGCTCAGCAAGCTTTGACTCAGGCCTGGAAAATTTTGCCACAAAGCCACTACACATTTGTATTTCTGTGGTTTAAGACCAATCCATATTTCTTTGAAACATCTGCTATTTAGTTCAGGAAGACTGACAGGCTCCAGGATGCTCTCCACTATTTTGAAATAACTGTTGGTTACTTAGGTTCCCCAAACCCTTCCTTCTGATCACTCTGCTCTGCCTCAGTTGGTACTTCTATTGCATTTCCTGCAATCAGGTCTGATCACTTGTGTAGCTGATCCCTATGCCTTCCACTTTTGCCATGAAACAATGAACATTTTTACTCTCAACCTCATCACGGGTCATGCAAATTTAATGCGAGCTTCTGGAATTTTTCTGTTGTCATTTAAATGCACAAATGTTAGCTGTGCTTTAAAAGAAACAGATTCTAAAACCTGCTTGTTACAGTACTCTCCCAGCTTGCTTTTTTCTGTGTTTCAGAACTGCTACAGTATATTGACTTTAATAGTTTTGTTTTTCAAGAGACCAGTGCAACTATTACAAGTCCAAGTTCCAACATGGACAGACACTGAACCGAAACTGCCGTATTAAAGGTTTGTAACGATCTTTCTTTGCCCAGCCAAATGGATTGTCATCTGTGTTGACTCAATGCAACTTGTCTGTGCCATTCAATACAATTGATTACAAGATGCTTTTATAGAGCATTTGGTTAGCCTTGAAATTTGGTACCCAGGGGTCCTGAAAAGTGCCCACAGCTTGAGCTGTTCTTCAGTGAATACCTTTCTCTATAGCTAATAGCAAAATTGTTCTTTTTCTTATCTTGCTCCTAAAATTCCCCGTACTCATTCACACAAATCTGTTTAAGCCTCACTGTCTCACTCTTGATAGCAACATCCACTTGGTGATTTTAATTAAATCTCATGGCTTCAATTATCTGTATGCAGACATTATATCAATTTAAGTTGCTTTCTAGGTTGGTTTTTTTTTTTCCTCCTCCCTAATGTTTTATTTTGGTCTCCCTCTCTTCTGTTTGGTCAGACTTTGAAACTGGATCCTTAAGAAGGCTACCAACTTGGGTTTGTTTTTTCTTCTTTTTTTTTTTTTTTTTTTTTTAAATTGCTTTTTAAAGCTCATTTAAAGTCAGTATTTACAAACAAAGGAAAACCTCATACTTCAGTGCTTCATTTACAATCTTCTTTTACTTTATAAATTAGCATGACATTTTATGCAACCAATTTAATTTTGTACTTTTCCTCCTCCTCTGATCACTGTTGTATATGAAATCTCCTCTGATTTATATTACAGATTTCTGTATCAACCTTTGTATTTCTAGGTTTGTTTTAGGTCTGTATCTGCCTTCCATAGTGGTTATTAAACACAAACCTAGATGTTCAACATAATTTTCCATTTAGCTTTGTGGAAACTTAAGGATGGAGCTGGTCTAAACAGTGTTGGACAGCATAAATTGTTAGCCCCCCTAGACAAGGATTTCTCTCTACACAAGAGAGAGGTCCCAGTTTCAATCTGGCTGGCATTTTCTAAAGACAACCGTAAGACACCTCACAAAGAAATCTGCTTGAGTTAATGACAACCCAAATTCACCCAGCTGTCATCTACCTGGAACAGTTACACTAGGACTTTCTAGTGAGCTTTAATGATTGCGTGAAGACACTACAATATTACTGCAACAAATACGGTATCAAAGCCCACAGAAACCAATGCCATCACAGGCAAGCAGCCTCATGAGAGTGACTTAACCTTTGACCAGTAAACTTGATCTATTATAGGCAATTTGTGTCCCAAGGTACGGGGTGAATGGCTGATGTACACAAAATAAACAAAGACTGAGAAAGACAATAAACTGACAGCCAAGATCAACAAATGGTCTTGGTATCCCATGAAGCCATTAATACAATACCCTGTTAAAACATGTTTTTCTCCAGACGTGGGCTGTTTCAACACGTTTGAGTGCCTCTGTGTCCCTGAGTAGATGAGTGAGATATATAGTGATGCAATGAGGCTATTCTACTGCAAAGAAGCTCCTATTTTAGCTTATGTAGCCCTTAAGCACCTCCTTGTTCCCCTCCCCTAGAATATTTATAGTAGTCAAACATGTAAATCCGCCACTTCCTTTCCTAACCTTTTGCTGTTCTCATTATAGAGACGGAAATAGTCTGTCAAAGAAAGAGACCCAGCCCTTACTTGATATTCTGGAAATTAATTATACAATACTTTAAAAGATTTACATGCTAATCTACCAGTTCCATAAAAACACAAGAACACAGGTAACAGCTTAAAACAGAAAAGGTAGAAAAATTTGAGTTTCCATGTGTGATGCACAAATTATATACACAAGCACAAATCTATACACATAATCAACACCCTTCTCAAAAGAGTTACTTCATATTTTAATTTCAGCTCCACTGTAGCCTTTTACTATGGTGTGAATGCACTGTTTCAATAAAGATCTAGAGCAAAGAAGACAGAAGGGTATATAATACAGCTGTCATTTATTGCTTTGCTCTGCTGGCTTGAAGCTTCAAGAAGTTATTAAACTGCTGAGGTAAATCTTAACTATTTAGTTATTCTGAACCTCGATCCTCACTTTTCCCCCCCTACTCTAGGACTGTTGGTTACTTTTCTCTCTTTCTCTCTCTCTCTTTTTTAAAATCTTCCCCAGTGAAAGATCATCTTGTCTATGCTCCACTTTCAATTGCATACAAGTGCATGGACAGCAGTTTATGGTATAATGTAAGTTTTCTGCAGGAGGTCTAGGGCCAGTAGTGGTCTTTCATCCCATTACGACAGGAACATTATCTTTCAATTTCTTTAAACTCTAGCCTAAAACCAAAAAAGATTAAACTCATTTTCCCCAAACTGAATGCTCACACAAGGTAGAGGAAGCTGGTATTTAAGCCAGAATAAATGTTAAGAATGAACTAGATAAATATACCGCTATTGGAATATTTTTGTTAGCATGCTTTAGACTGCCTAAAACTTGGTGTGCTTCTAATTAGACCGCTAGAGCACATATTTTATATAAGCGTGGCTTCCTTCTTCCCCTCTCTAAGCATGCAGAAATATGTAAGTCTTTGTAAAACACTGAAATATCTCTACAACACAGATTTTTAATAATCATTTCCACGCAGGAGATGCAATAAACCCAAATCCGCTTTATTACAACACTGGGGACTAAAGCCAGTTACCCACTCAGAATTAGCTAGCTTGCATCCCAAATCAGCTTTCACCACTCACTGGGTGCCGGCAAATCAACAAATTATGCACTTTACAGAGAACTGGCATCATAGGATTTAAAGGTCTCATCGTGGCCTTACAGAACATTGTCAGCATTCATGCCACACATAGATAAATAAAACTTACACTTTGTAATTACTGAAATTAGTAAACATCTCACATGTAGGAACAAAGCAGCTAACACTACCGCTATGGGCAGGGAGAATTCAAAGCGGATGTGTACCTAAAAATTTCTCTTCATCTTCCCAAACCATTTCAGCCCAGAGCTCCTGGAGCTCTGCCTAAGCCTGCCTACAGCACCTTCCATTGCTGCAGATGACTGATGGTTTGGGAAGCAACAAATGACAACCAAACTAAAATAGCCTAAATAGGAATTCATTAAGAAAAAGACAGGGCGGAGGTCTTTAGAGATGAAGAGGTACATTAACCTATTGCAGCACTTACACTCATAATAATCTGCCTTTTTAAAGAAAATAAGTATTTGCTAATTTCTTTTTTGAGTAATTTAGATCAAGTCACTCACTCTGTGTGTGTGTGTGCGAGTATGTATATATTCTAGTCATAGTAAAAATGATCTGCAGCTGGATTTTTTTCTGCATCGTGGATTTTTTTCTCAAGAGCAGTGCAATTTTGGTTTTGTGAAATCTTCACATTTTGACAAAGTTTTTAAATTAAGAACTGTATTTTACAGTGCAGATTGCATCAAAACAAACAGACAAAACTCAATAATTTAACACCTATTGCTAAGACGACTAAACGAATGAAAGTGAGCTTCCTTGACAGTCCTTCCTCACTATTTTTAGGGAGGCTGAACAATTCAAGAGCATGTGAGTGGCAACAAGCACTTCCAAATGCAGGAGAGGATATGGAAAGCATATTTAGGGGGGGAAAAAAAAAGGAACTAACTTCTTTGGATTGTTTATTTCCTCAATCTAATTTTAATTAAAACCAGAACATTAGGGTGTCTGTTATACTAAGCTACTGTAATACAGATTTCCACATTAGAGGATAAGAAGTTAAACAAAAAGACAACAGAGGTAGAATGAGCAGTACCCGACTCATTACTCACTAAAGTTCTTTGGCTAGAATGAAAATAGCAGACAACAGTGGTGGCCTTCTGTCACCAGAAAATAGCTTTACAATACTATTTACATATTATTAACAACCAACCTGATAATCTGGGGTTAGTGTGAGGCCAGGTATTCACTACCTTCAAATAAGGGACAAGGAATGGCACAGGCATACAGTTCATTACTTCAAGTCTAATGCTGAAGTTAAATGCTGAAGAACTATAGCAGATATTTAGTGGCCTGCGTAACTTGTACTACAAGGCACTTTTTCGCCTTGTGAGTCAACATTTAAGACTTGAATTTTTTTTTAATTCCTAAACCAGTGGTGACACGTATCTCAGAGTTTACATAATACACACACACACAGAGGGTGATAAGGTTTTTTTCATGTCAGCATTTGGCTAACATTTTATATTTGCCCAAGTTCCTTTCTATTAATTCATTACTGTTTCTCCTCAACAATAATAAAAAAAAAGGAATAGGACAGAAGTGGGAAGTTGCAAGAACAGAAGGGGAAAAGGGAGAAGACATCTTCATTTTCACCTCTAAGAGTTAGTCAAAGACTTCTAAAGAGCAAGATCAAATTCTCTCAAATGCCCCAGTTCCAAGCCAAGACCCTAGAGACGTCATTTCCACTGAACAAAGGAAGCAAGCAGGGGAAGATTCTTTGAATGTAAATATTTCTGTGAGGGGAGCGTTCAACAGCATAATTAACTTCTATGGTAAACATCATGCGGCATCACAACCACTGAGAAATCAGAGCAGTCGCTCCTCATGACAAGGTGCAGAGTAGAAGCAACACACACACTGGGCAGATCCCAAACTAACAAACTCTGCTAGGCTTATTAGTCAAGGCTCTGCATAAGCTGTGTGACACCTTGGATAACAGAGAGCCCGGGTTGCAGAATGGGGTAGAGAGAGGAAGAGAAAGTAACAAGGGAAGAAACCTGGTGACAAACAAGCATTGTCAGAGGATGGAGGGCTGCAGGTGAGAAGAAGATGGAGCTAACACCAGAGCTGAAACAAGGAGGAGCCGCTGGATAAAGATCAGTGCTTCACCCTTGCATTCGCATCCTAACAGATTCTAAACAAATGAGGAGAGGTGGAGGTGAATGTGACACGGCCAAACTGGTGCAGAGCAGGAAGCTGTAAAGATCTTTTCTCATTTACTACTGGTGGGGAGAGAGAGAAAGCAGGAGCTAGGGTGGAAAGGATATAAAGCCTTACTTCATCACTCATTTAGTCCTGCCAATGGTCATACACATCACGGAAGTTCTACAGCAGAGGCAAACCTCAGGGAAGTTGAAGGGCTATATAAAATATTTTCTGCCCAGACATGCTGCAACATGTTGCAGTAGGAAGTGTACTGCTGGCACAGGCTGGCTGGCAAGTGCTCATGGTTGCTCAAAGCAATACGTTACCAGACCGGTCTGTTAATGCAGGCCAAACTGGGAAGAAGACAAAGGTGATGCTGTGCTGATGGGGGCAGGCAAGAGTAAGAAAGGAAAGACACTTCTTTTGTGTGGCCACATCTTCAGTGTGTGGTGTAAGAAGAGAGCAAATTTTAGACACTGCCCCAACTGAGCGGGTTTAAGGTTCACTGAAAGATGACATCCCATTAAGGGGCTTTTGTGAAAGGGGGAAGATGCTGCTAGTTTCCATGATGACAGAGTAAGGACATAAAGAAGAACAACTTGCAGAGAAAAAATGAGTTTGCCCATGTTAAATTTGAAATGACAAATCAATTTTTCCTAGCAAGAAGGCATAAAATCAGGGTAAAAGATAGAAGGTCAACCACAATTCATTATATTCCAAGTGGCATTTCTGAAGGTAAGGATATCTGTAGCTAGGAGGTAGTACAGAGAGGAGGAGGAAACCCCAGCTTGGCACCTCACACACTAGCAGTAGCAAGAAGGGGTAAGGGTGAGCAACCCAGTGTTCTGTCAAACAATTCTCAATAACGGTACAACAGCAGAAGGTTGTGCTTTCAAGCAAACTGGGCTAGGCTTGCTTCTCATTTTTTTCCAAAGAGAGAACAGACCAAAGTTTTCTAGAAATGGATGGGAAGGTAAGCAATAACGAGACAAGGTTAAAAAGAGAGTGGAAAGATGCTGCATGGAAATAAGAGACTGGGCAACAGGACATTAACAAATGAGAAAAATTGGAATCACTGGAAAAAAGTAAAATGAAAGACTCCTTGAGAATAGAGAGAAAATTAGTCTGAGAAAAATCACACAGAAGCTTACTACTTTTTCATTTCCTTAAAAATAAAACTATTTGCCTGCTATACTTTTACAGGAGCAGCCAGACTAGTTTTTGAATATATATTTTTTGACATATTTATCTGAACAACGAACCTGTGAAGCAGGGAAATTCTGTTATTTTTATTTTTTATAAGCACAGAGGGTAACCTTTGTATAAGGATAACTGTGGCTCAGAGCAGCTAGGTGAGTTAACAAGTGTCACCCAAGAAATCAGTAGCAGAGCAGGCACTTGGAACAAAGCCTCTCTCAGACTATTTTCCTATCTCTTAAACCATCTCTTGTCCACCTTCTTTCAGAAATTCTGTGTGGAAGAGAAGAGGGAAGAAAGAGACAGAGTGGTTCAAAGGGGTCAGTTTTTTCTGAAGCTAGCATACTTCATATGCTCTGAAATTGTGACTACCCCAAAAGGAGCTCTGTTCCTTCTATATGTCAGCAAAACAAAAGGTCAGCCTATTGAAATATTGGTCAGGTCTGACTTTCTTCTATTAATAACAAGTAGAGACACATTTTTTAAAGTAATAGTTAAATAAATGGCTACATGTCTGCAATCATTTCAACTTAAAATGTCAACTGGATTTGAGATGCCATGTGCATTTAATCAATGACTCTGCATTATAATATAAATATTACTTTGGTTTGACTGCTTTGTCTGGCATAAATCATAATTCAGTGAGATGAGTACATTTCATTTTCTCTACAGATGGCTGTTAATGGCAATACCTAATAAACTGGCACCTGCCAGCACTTTGTAGTTAAGGAATCTGTCAGGAGCCCCATTCTGTGTAATTTCTGTTAATTGTCTCTCTCCCCAGCCCCCCCTTTTACCAAGTTCATGTTACAAGAGCTACGGAAACAGAAAGTCAACAAAACTGGTGGTTTTTTTGTGTCTCATGGTAAAACTCAAACTCTACACTGTATTCCTGAGCAAAATATGTATTTACTGGTTAAAATGCAGTTCAGAAAGCCTTAATTCAAATTCTTGTGGGCATGGCTTTAAACCCTCATATATCCTTGACCATAATGCATCCGCACTACATACAGAAATACCCAATGTACCATAACTTATATGGAAAATCTGGAATTAAGTTTTATCCTCAGATAAGAGGTGGATTTTAGAACATGTAACAGCCAAGTACAGTGAATGAAGGATAAACTGCCACAGTGTTTAGTATTCACCAAGAATACACTTTGCTTTCTAGGACTTTTTTTGCAGAAGACATTTCTTGGGAGAGAGGAGACAGACACTTAGAAGAAATATGCCACCTCCAGCAAAAACCTGGACATATTTCCAATAGGACTGGAGTTTACTTTTTTAGCAGGTGTGGCATGCACAGGGGTCAATATCACATAGGCAAGTATACACTGAAATACTCACATCACAGAAATTAGTGCACAAAGTTAATCCTTACAGACAAAGCACGCTGCTTGGTTTTTGGGGGGTTTTTGTTTGTTTTTTCTTTTTTTTTTTCTTAGTAATGGCTTGAATAATGATATTTCAACTTGAAGTGAGCATGCAACTATTTCACAAAAAGCATGCTCCTTGCAAACAGTTTGTGATTTCCAGGCCTTTTAAATAGTCAGAGGGAACTCTCTGCTCTGATCTGTTAAGTAAATATAAATCTTGTTATCCGAGTTCAGTAATGAGAGTAAGGGGTCTATTCTTCTTCACTGCACTTGCATACATCTAACGTTAATGAGATTTATGCATGCATATTAAGAAGAGAACAGATGCTTAATTAAACAAATAAGCCTTTAGTAGGCAGTCCACATGATCACTTTAGTACAAAACCCCCTTATTTTCTCTGTTTTAGTCTGACTATGAATGCAGCCAAGGAGGAATCAATACGGTGGAGGAAGAGAAAGTCATACACGTAAATTGAGGTGTTTGTCTTTTTTTAGTTAAAAATACTTGACAAACTCAAGATATATTAGATTGATTAGGTATCTCCTCTCCCTCATGCTCTTGTGCTCTTTAAAGGAAACAGGAGTTTTATTTACCAATACCTGTTTGAAAAGTGGGAATTTTATTTGTCAAAAGGAAGTCAAGGCCTCTAAATAACTCATCTGCCTCATTAAATGATGCTGTCTATCAAATACACAGGCATGATCCATCTCAGATAATTTTGCTATTGAGGAAAAAAATTCTAAAATAACTTTAGCCTAATTAAAGTATAATTTAACCTCATCTTGTTTTTTTTAATCTATCCACATCTATACTGATTTCCAGCATCATATGTACATACATATAAATACATTAAAAAGTTACATACGCTGCCTCTCTCCAGCAAATTACATCTCTATGATTCGCTCTTTCTTCATTAGAATGCTAACTTTTCTTCTACAACGCTCAACTTCTCAGGGCAACACAGAGCAGAAAAAAAATCTCTCCATAAGCTATCATAGTGCTACACTTAATGGAAGTCAATATCTGTATATTATGCTATCTACTCTGCAATACCATTACAGGCTCAACAGTGCTGGTTGTAAAAAGTATCATTCTGAGCTCAAGGCCTATAATAGTAATAATGAAAAAAGGGTCATTTCTGTCTTCCAACGAGAATGAAAAATTAAAATCACTAAGGCACTTAGCTCAAAGGAAAATTGGCAAATTAAGGGGACAAAAAATAAAATATTCATGGCTCATACTGTGAAATGGAAGGTAAATAATTTAAGATGAACTGTTATGTGGGAAAGTGCACTGTTTCCGAAAAGAAAAAAGCAAATGTAACTAATACGCACATATATATTCCTGCTTCCTGCACTTGCAATTACATGTATACATGCACAAATATGCAAGTCATGGTTTATGTGCAATATTTGTGAGAGATGGACATTTTCTCACCTGTACTAATTTTGAAAATATTTGTTAGTGAACTAGTGAAGTCAAGTTGACAAGACTTCCCTTATATGAAGAAGGTTGATTCCCCCCCCCAGTCCAGCTTAAAAATCAAGACTGATTGAGAGGGTGTTCTCCCACTGCACTCCAGTTCGGCAAAACTATTTACTCTGAGTCACCAGTTACATACTTGCTCTTAGATTTTTATACCACAAAAAAATTATGACTTCAGCCTACTGGTCTCTGCCTAGGGGAGCTACCTATTAAAATGCCATTGGTGTGGCTGCAGTCCATTAGCTAACTCACCTTCATACCCATAAAGCTGAAAGGGCTGCCCAGAATTTTTACAATCACTATCTGGAAAAGGCAGTGAGAGCGCCATAGACTTATGTTTATTATACACCAGGACTGTAACAACTGCTATGGGATTAGGATACAGAGCAGCACTGCACAGCAGAGGGCACATTTCCCTGGTGATTTAAAGGTTCAGTCTTTCTGCAACTTAATTTAGAAACCAACACAAAGCCTACCTTTGTTAGAAAAGAGTATTTTGATAGTATTTCAAAGCATGGCAATTAAGTAACTATGGAACACAAATTTAAAATCTAGAGTTCATCACCTAGCAAAATGAGGAATAATTGTTTTTTTTTTTTAATTAACCTCTTGGTTAGATCAGCTTTGCATTCCCAGTGCTAAGTGATAATGCTTTTTGCGTTAGTGCTCAGCATCAGGGATTTCTAACACCCTGCACACCAAGGGGTTAATTAATCCTTCCAAACAACCAACAGAGCCACCTCACCAAGGCTTTTGACAGTTCTAAACCAATGACACTACACAGTACCTTTATTCAAAGGCACAAATATGCTGTTTCACTACAGTGTTGCTCATGAAAATACAAAACACCTTCAAAAAGAAGTACAGGGAAGCTCATTTACGGTCCAGCAGTCTCCTCAAGACTCACCGTGCCCTGAAAGAATCAGTCAGCTCAATGCAAGAAAAAGGATGAACCAAGAATTGAATGTGGTATTGCGTAATCTTGCCGCTGTTACGTATCTGTATAGAACTGAGTCTTACTTCTGTTCCCAAAGAGTTTCAGCATAGATGCTAGACACCAGCTTTTTCCTGAGACTGCAGCATACATTTCAGTCACAGCTCCAATAATGGAAGTATTTAATGTTGCTGTTTTCCTGATACACAATATCAATTTACTTTGCCGTCTGTTGTCTAGCAGTGGGTTATTTAGTGAGCTGTGATGGTGCAATATGCCAGAAAACATCAAAAAGTACAATATAATGCTTGCTTAGCCGATATTATATGCAAACAGTTAACAGAGTCAACTTCTGTTGTTCTGTGGACAGCACATATGCACATCCAGTACTCAGGCAGGCAATATATGCATCAGAACCAACCAAACAAGAAAACACAAACACTGTGCAGTATGCACCACGGTAAAATACTACTTTGCATTATAGAGACTTAACTAGTCAGTAATAAAAAGTGTCATCCGCATTTCAAATCTCCAGTGTATTAACCTACTTTCTCCAAATGCCATGGTCATTAAAATGCTGCAGCCAAGAGTTCCAGTTAATACTGGGTAAAACAACAGGACTTTTTTTAAAAACAGTGATTACAAAAATAAAAGCATGGCTTCTTGATGGTCTCCCTGAATCACAGTCACCTAAATAAAGCTTCAATCCAGGAAAAGCTTAGCAGGAAAGCAATCATTTTTTTTTTTTTTTGTATGTGTAAAAAAAGACCAGGAACTACAAGTAAATAGCAGCTGAGCAACAGATGAGGCACTAAGTGAAATCTGTTAGCAACTGCTAACAGCTTTGCTATTTTCTGTTGTTAAATTAAAAAAAAAAAAAGTAAAAAAGCAATGCAGTAGCAATTCCAATATGTTCAAAAATCTCAGATGCAAAAGACTAAAGCTCAGCGCTTCTTGTACTACAGATAAATACTTGGGTTGGGTTTTAATATCTCTAAATGCTTTGTTATTGATTATAAGGCAGAAACAAGCCAATGCACATGGACATATTATCAAGATAAAACTTGTTATAGTTGTATATGTGACCCAGCAAGTATAGCACAAACCCCCCACCGTAGACAAGTATGACACTTCCAGCACCTGCTTCAGCCTCAAGTTCTGCTTTCTTTTTTGTCCTTTACACCTAAAACCTAGTCATTTGCCAGAAAGTGCATGTGTCTTCATTAGCACTGAGCTTTCTGGCGAGATCTCATAAATATTTTCATTGTCCTTCTGGTCCTGGAGCTTTTATCACAGATGATCATCTCCTACTTAACTCAATCTTGACATGGGTTCAGCAAGTCTGTTTTCCTCTTTGGATGCATCTACATAGCACAGCAGAACTACACAGGCACAGCTGAAATAGCTCTGAACATAGCAGCCCACAAATTGCAAACAGCATGAACATATCTGTATGGGGTTCCAGTTAACGTCAAGATCAACTAGTTACATGGCTGCAGTCACTAGACTAGTTTAAAAAAATGCATGGCATCGCCCAGCCCCAGGCAGATATATCCTCTTCCCGCTCCTGCCAGTTGCTTTCTTAACTTCTTTTCTCTTGGGTGTTTCTCTCTGGTCGGTCTAGCAAGGGCTCCATTCCTTGTTCCTCATTTTGGTGGTCTCCCACAGTACAACTATCACCATACCTACAAAAGGCACACTACAGATTTCCTTAGGTGTTCACATTTCTAATGCCTCCTGTAGCAGGTTCCCCTTCCAATTTAAACTCAGCATGTCAAAACCCGAGCTCATCTGTTTCTAAATACTTCTTTCTACTTCTTTCTCTTAAGCTACCAAGAATTATTAGTCACCTTGCCTGTTGCAGAAGCTCACAACTTTGTCATCTTGAGCTTCTCTCTTTCCTTCCACAGATGTTCTACCAATAAATCATGCCAGTTTAATCTCCACAATGTCACAGAAAATCTGGCTGTTTCTTTCCATCCATGCTGCTAAAACACTTGATCATTCAAACCTTCTTACTGCAGCCTCCTCCTCCCTAGCTCCCCTGACACTCACTCCTCACATCAGTGCAAAACTCCGGTTTGAAAAATACCTCTTGAATCTAGCATTCAGTCAGTATTTGACCCTAAGTTCCCCCATTACTTTGCTATTATTTCTTTTAAAAACATTCAGATTAATTGTTTTTGGGTTTTTGTCATGCACAACAGTTTCTCCCTGAAAAAATACCATCCTGGTTTTGCTCATCTTGAGCAGGACATATGGTCCCCAATTCTTTTGTAAACACACACTTTGCTCTTGTTCAGTCTTTAGAGCTCACCACCCTTCTTTCACTTTTATCATGGCTGGGATTCCCTAGGACCCTCACCTTCTCAGGAAGGAATTTCTTTTCCAGAACAATTTTATAAATTCTAGGAAAAAACACTGACGAGGACACAGAACCTCTAAAAACCTCCCAGTTGAACTCTTAGCTCTTACAAACAGCTCCTTCTCTGTTCATTACAACCTGTTGCTTCCATCTTTGTGGCTTTGTACAGATTTTCACTGGTGTGGGATAGAAACTCCCATTCTGTGCAGCCATACAGATAAGTAAATACTATTAAAAATTACTGTCTGCTAGGAAGACTATCAACCTAAACAAAAAGCAAGTTTATGAAAAGAACAGACGTATAAAGCTCATGTACAACCAAAATGTGAAATATATTCTGAAAAAAGGAATCACTAAGAATGGTAACCTATTGTTCCCAGCTTTGCATATTGAACATTATCAGATTTTTGCCAAACTATCAGATTGCCAGCTACAATCGCTTGTTTTGGATTCTGATGTCATCCCATGTTCTTTCTGGCTCAGGCATCGCGCCCCCGTAAGCAAGACTTTGCACTTCAAACTTCGAATCTGCCAGTGACACATGAAACAGAACACTTATGCTTTTGTCAGACCTCTGTGTCACTCCCCTCCTCTTCCAACATCCCTATTCACGCCAAAGAGTTAAAAAGAAGAATTAAAATAGAAATAAAGCTTAAGATACACAAGAGAGTTGTTGAAGTCACCCTCCTAATTATTCAGTGTTTTGACTACTGTTCCATGTTAAGCCCTATTTCTTTAAACAGTATGAACACAAATGCACGTGCAACGCACAGGTGTGAGTATGTGACTCCTCAGCATTCCTAAAGAGCCCCATTTGAATGCAGACTGGTATACCCACGCACCTTCATCATACGAACACTAACAACTGCTGAAATCATGCAAATTCAGCACATAAGCATGCCTGCATATTTTTGACAATATCTCTACAGTGTTCAAAAGTTAGGACAATATTGAGGATTCCTATTGATGATATATGGAAGAAAGTCAGCTTAAACCTTCCATGTCAATATAAACACAAGCCATTTGACTCCAGAGGACATACCAACAGAAAGCTCCAATGCAAGTTTGTGTACCACTGCCCTAATGAGTATCATTGTAAGTGAATGATCTTGCAGCTGAATTTCTTAGATAACTAGTTAAATGCAACTTTGCCTAAGTGATGATTGTGGCTTTTGTATGCATTTGGCTTGTCTACAATACAGCACACTAAGAAACACCAGTAGCCTCCTAAAGCCAGCGTTAATTGTTCAGTGCCACAAATAACCACATGATCATACAGTCTAATCTCTTCCAGGTGATCATTAAATTTCATTCACATACCCTATATTTATTGCAAAGATCTACTTAAATGGTAACACTTTAATCCTCAATAAACAGGTACCAGAGGCAGGGGTGATCGCAGCCAGAGTGCCTACAGCACCAAAGGCTCCAGCAACAGCAAGGAAATGGCCTGAAGAACTTTCTCTAATATCTGATGATTCCAGAGATG
Source organism: Egretta garzetta (assembly GCF_000687185.1). Lineage (NCBI taxonomy): Eukaryota > Metazoa > Chordata > Aves > Pelecaniformes > Ardeidae > Egretta > Egretta garzetta. The sequence goes on from NW_009259524.1 coordinate 874,256, forward strand.
CAAAACCAATCAATAATCACAGAAGAAATCCAAACACTTGCGTGCTGGGTAGGGAGGACGGTGAGCTTTTGACCATGGCAGGTGAATGGGTGAAGCTGCGAAGCTAAGATTTGATCACAGCTAGTGGCTTTCAGCAACTGCAAATGTTACTAGACTGTTTACAGTAACACGAGCAATCCTGCTCTCCCCAAAGCTTGTAAAGGAAGCAGATAAGCAAGGGAAGAGAAGGCAAGGGTCTGAGCGTGGGAGTGGGTCATGTATTACTCAGAAATATTCCCCACAAAACCTCCCCCACTGACACACGCTTGTTTTTAGCCTGAAACCTTGAATCTTTTCTGACATATGGGAATGAATTTCAAAGGCACAAAACGACATTTTGTCTGCCAAACGTCTTCTGCCTCAGCTACAAGTTTGGTGTAAAAGTATAAACTGCTTTCTTTTTAAATAACATAAACATTATTTTCAGTCCAAGTGAAATAATTTTTCCACTATTTTATGAGAGTATCAGTTGTTCCCTACATTATAATGAGAATGGGTGGCTGTTTTGCTGTTTAAAATGGCATACCTCAACATGACACCAAAGCCTTTCTTCTTTTTCTTTTCTGGATCTTCATTTTCTTCCTTCCTTTTCTTCTCTTTGATTTTAGATTTGCCCTTTTCCTTTTTCTTCTCTTTCTCTCTATTTTTTTTGTCTTTTTTTGCTTTGGTTTCTGCATCTTCTATTTCAGGGTTCCCTGGAGGGGCAGATTCCATGTTCTGAGCTTCTTGACCAGAGTGAGAGCTCTTATCAGAGAAACCATCTGCACAGAATGAAAAAGAAGCAGTGGGGATGGCTAGGGGTCACCAAAATGCAAATACATGAAATACAGCATGAACATCCACAAAGCGCTCAAATGACTCACAACGCTTACTCATTTAATTGAGTAATTTAAAAAGCAGACTAAACATATCTAGCGAATTCAATCAGATTTCTATTGTAAATTAAATACAGAGTTATTCTAGTAACTTGTTTTCTAGTTATTATTCCTGATACAAAAATCCTGACATGCAAAACAACATTCTATTTGAAATCTAGCTTGTTAACCTCCATCAGCTCAAGAAAACTGGCACGCTGGGATGCAAACACTGAGAGCTTACTTCAACACGGGATTCTGGTGACTGACATAACCAACCTACGTAACAAAACTATTTCATTCACTCCCGTGAAATCTTTCTATTTTCATGGCTGAACAAGAAATACAGAAAGCGTTCTGTCTGTTTGGAGAAGAGCTGTGTTGTTTCTATTTGGGGGGCTCAGGATCCAAGCACAGCTTTATGCTTCATGCTAAAGGAGACATATTTCCAGACTGGGGTCTATAAGCCCATGGTGACAGAATGAGCAGCAGGGTGCTATCAATACACTCTGCCTTGTCTATAACAGGAAACAAATTTCCTGGTTGGAGAAGGGGGAATTGTAGACAGCTCTGTAAAACAAGCAAGATAATTTTTAATGTAATCTGAAGAAGGCAGCTGCTTCTTGAAGTTGAAAAATATAATTATTTAAGGATTGAGTTCTAAATCCTCCAACCCACCCCCACCCCAACAGAGATCTGTGAAACACTTTACACTAAACCCAGTCAAGGTTGGATGGGGTACTGCAAAGACACCTCTATTCAGTGGAAGACACAAGCAGCTTTTAAAATGTGATGAACCACAATTGGACGAAATCACTTGCTTATGTGCTTTATTGAGTTGGCCCTCAGCAGTGCTAAGTGAAGGTGGCTCCCTCAGTAAGTGCCATTAGCAACATACCTTCTTCTCCATCTTCAGGTCCATCGTAAGACTTGTCAATGGCAGCTCGGAAACTCTCATTACACCCCCGACCACGGACCACATGAGGCCTGGGCCTGTGAAAAGGGAGTTCGTTCTTCCTAACTTCAGCCACAGCAGTCTGAAGACTCTCAAGAGAACTGGACTTCTTCAATCCCAGAGTAGGACCGAAATCTTTGCCAGAAGAGTCTGGAAAACAAATAGTTACGTTTTTATACCTAAAACCACACAGAGGAATGAAAGTAGTCAGACAGTTACATTTACAGCAGTTCCGTGGATGGGAAGGGTCTGGATTCCCTGGAGCACGGCCTGTTTCCATGGACAAGCAAAATATTAAATTTTTGGAGCAGAAGCCATACAAAGTTAGCTGGAAAGCAGACGGCACTTGGTACATGATGCTGACTGATGGCAAGAATGAAGTTTATATGATTGACAGAGACAATTCAATTTTTCATGTATCTGATCTGGAATTTCCGTTTCATAAAGACCTTCGCACACATCTAACAAACACTGTTCTGGATGGGGAAAAATCATCGACAAGGTTAATGGACAGGTTGTCCCTTGGTACTTGATATATGACATTATTAAGTTTAATGTTGCCCAGAGAGGTAGTGGAGGCCCCATCCCTGGAAACATTCAAGACCAGGTTGGACGGGGCTCTGAGCAACCTGATCTAGTTAGCGGTGTCCCTGCTCCTGCAGGGGGGTTGGACGAGATGACCTCTAGGGGTCCCTTCTAACCCAAAACATTCTATGATTCTATGATTTAATTGTGTACTTTATTACTTGAGGCCTTTGAAATAGTATGCAATCAGTGTAATTTGTTCTAAAAATAACATTAAGTTAAACCTAGTTCAGTAGATATCCCTGTTCAGAATTGGAGGGAATGGCACGTAATTTACAGACCTGACAACAATGGTGGGCAATAGCTGGCTCACTCTGTCACTTTAAAGCCTGCACCAGTGATAAGGATGGGGTTGCTTCCTCCCCCTTTGACAGCGATGTCCAACTGGACAAGGAGAGTCTCAAGGAGAATATTATCCTTAAGACTCACAAAACCAAACACTGCTATACAAAAAGAGTTTTGGTTTTTGGAATGAGTCAGGTTGTATGAATTTTCAAACATATTTATCCTGTGATATTATTAGTTCTCTCTCAGTTTTCTCCAACCTTTTTCTTCAAGCTGAAACTGGTGCTATGATATCAACATACACAGCAGGTTTTTCAAGAAACAAGTATTTCCAGCAAAGTACAGCTTAACATAAATGATGTTGCTGCCTCTTCCCTTGTTTATAGGCATAAGAAAGCACTTAATACAAAAAAGAGCAAATACCTTCCCAAGTTTCCCAAACCTTTCCTCTCTTTGGATTCTTGACTATCTGACCTTAGAAACGCTCTATTTTGTGGCAGCATTACTATTAATTAGCATTAATATAGTAATAGCACAAGACAAAGAAAAAAGTTCAACGAATACATGCATACTGATCAATGAAGAAATTACAGCTTAATTTAAAAGCGTTTGTGGCACCTACTTAGATTTTACATGGCAGAACAGCGAGTGTGACATAGACAGTGAGGAAGAGACTTCACCTTGCAATATGCCTTCCTGTCTTTGAAAACACAAATGCTTTTGTTTTCATCTTTTAAGTGATACTAACGCAAGCAACAGGAGAATATAAGAACAGAAGACCTTCACATACATGTCGTCCATATACTGTGAAGTCTGAAGAGATTCAAGGATCACAGAAAAGACAGATATGATAGTACTATATGCTGTGATTTTAGCAATCCTGTGGGTATTTCTGAACTAAAACAGTGTGATCAGTGAATTCTCAGAAGGAAAAAAGCTAAGAATCAGCAGCAAATAGAGACTCATCAGTAGTGTCTACCTAAAGCAATTTACACTTCCATTGCCTGCAAACTGATGTGTAGCTGAAAATAGCGTGGAGAGGTGGGGGTATGTGGGGAGACAAACAAGTTTAAGGGAAGCCTGGTTGCATGGTCACACTGCGCAACCCTCTTTTGTTCACTAATTGCCATTCTGGAGACTACCGTCATTGCAAAATTAGCAAGTGCTAAACTGGAGTTAGAGCAATGACTTGCAGACATCATAAAGGTGCCTAAAATCACTAAAAACTTGTGCATTAGTAAGAGGCACTGTGGTGCCTATCTCAGGCTGAGGAGGAGCAAAACTAAGGGAAGCATAATCACTGTAAAAGGTGGGAAAGTGAAAGCCACTCTGATCAGCGGAGAAAATCTTCCTTGGTTTTCAGTCAGAAAACAGCTTTGATGGGTTGCTTTTGCAGAAGATAGGGCACGGTAGTAAATCTGGCAGAAAGCAGAGCTCTCAGCCTGGCTGGGTCACAGGCCTAAGTTGAGGGCTTCCTAGTTGGAGGTGGGCAACGGCAGGCCAGGGGCTATGGCTCCCACCTCTGTGGGCAGCAGACACCCAGTGCACTGCCTGCAGAGCCTCCGAGGAGTGGTATTCACTGGGTGATGGTTTAAAGGCAGCTACAGCACCTGCGAGGAAGCAATGGCCACAGCCCCACCTCCAGAAGAAGGGCCACCATCGCTCTACACGGCTGCAGACCTCACCGATCAGGAGGTTTTGCAGCCAATGCTGATTTCCAGGTTGCTGCAGCTACCCAGCTACCTGAAATAGCTGTGACAAAAGCCAGCGCAAAGGTGTTTATGTACACATCCCAGTACAAGCTGTACTACATTAAATTAGTGCCCTAAGCTGTATTACCCGAAAAAAAAATAAAAAGTCTCAGGTTAAATGCTGGTTAGAGCCTGTCTTATATAAAGCTAAACCAATTACTCAGACTGGAAGACTACTCTTAACATATGAAGGCCATTCCGAAGAAAATCCACGCAAACACCTAAGGTTTGGAGTGACATGCTCAAATGTTACATGCACCAAAAAGCAAGCCGTCTGCTCAGCCTCGCTGCGGTTTGCCCTGCACGCACTGTAATGCAGGTTTTCGGCACCTGGTCCCACACCATCCAGATCAGTCAGGGTCACCAAGAAAAGGTTCTTTGTCCATTACTTGCCTTAAACAATTGCATGGGAAACTCAGAGTTATTGGCAAAGTATGCTCCTTTCTGTATAAATAGTCTTTATTTTGCTCTTTTGTCCTAACATGAAAGTCCCCCTGAGGAATTAATTTTAGTAATAACTAGCAATAACTTCCTGTTTTTTGATATTTTAAAGAGAACACTTACAGTGACTTTCATGCAGTATTTTCAGTTTGATACTAAAAAGAGGAAAAAAGAAACTAAATGGGGCACTCTTTAGCTACCAAGTAAACTCAGAACACCACTACCTTGGAAAACTGTTCTTTTTTTTTCCTACTGTCCCCAAAAGAAACAGAATTGCCTTATGATCACTTCATTGCCTAACATTACCAAATAACGTGCTACCTTAAAAGATAGGATAAAATGGCCAAGTTTAACTGTATTTCTCCCACACTGGCAAAGAAAGTTAAATTTTGTCTGTGATCTTCCTGTGTTCCACCATTTAAAAGGTATCCTCATTTATTCAAAAACTTCCTGAGAACCTTTTAGTCACAAATTAGTATTAAACAGTTAGTTGCCCCTTTCTAAGACTATAGTAATTTAGTCTGAAATTTCACTGCCAACATTGAAGTTTCTCACTATTACCACAAAAATCCACGCATGAAGAAGCATCTGAACCCAGGTGAAATATGATTGAATTTTTTATTATTGATGACAGTAGTAACAATGGAACCTCAATAAGAAGGGGAACATTCAGTCAAAGAGTTTACATCCTTGGATATTCTCACCAGGTTTTTCAGTGAGAATTTCATATTTTTGCATTTCATCTTTTACTCCTTTTTTTCTTTCCCTCTAAGGCTACAGCCATCACATATTAGTGCACAACTAAAGAAACAGGAGCTAAGGAGCTTCCCTAAGCATGGAGACCAGTCCCTTTGCTTTCACAGCCAGCATCTATTACTCGATGCTTTACAGACAGACGCACAAGACTCTAAAAAACAAGTACCAGATCCCAACCAGGGACATTTCCCTCCCCTGCCCTCCCCCCGCTCCACCCCCACCAGTACCTTTTACATTTCTGCAGACCTTAATGCAGGCCATAAGCCTGAAAACATGAATTTTTCCTCATAGGTAAAAAAAACCCCACAACCAAACCAACAAATAAACAACAAAAAAACCCCTCTCATCTTTTACAAGTTACTAACAGGGACTTATGGGGGAGCACGGTGTGTGTATGTGTGCATGTACACATCTAGCCCTACCCAGATTTTGAATACAGAAGTATAGTTTGGCAGTGAGAAATTTAATTGTTCACTTTGTAAACATGTTTCTTTTTCATGGACTTTAAATTCTTGAGCCCTCATTTTACTGATTCTTCTAGCACAATGATAAAAAGTAATTTTTACTGACGCATCCGCTATTTTTTTTTTATAAATGATGAATTACTTTATGCATCTCTGCTGAATTTATGAGAGAAAACAACAACTGACGTCAGTACCTGCCTACGACTGGCTGAAACCAGGTTGCTGGTTCCTAGATGATATCTGTAACTGATCATCCTTTAACTGAAAGATGGTATTACACGTACCATAATTTTCTGCTCAATGCCGACATGGCTACCACAGATTTTTTTTCTTTGCATCCCAGTAAAAGTAAACCTGCTTTCTGTTCTTTTATTACTATTATTATTAGTTTCAGGTATTTCCATGCTTCTCTTTTTCCCACATCTGCACATTCCTTTCTTTTTTTTTATAGCCCAGCAGAAGGAAACATGCCAAAAGGAAGGTGTCAGTCATGAAAATCAAAAAGTAACAAATGACACAGCGTTGTGGGCAATGCAAGCCACCCCAAAGGCATGTGTAGATACAGTGGAATTGAAGAGAAGCCATGAATCACCACCACTCTAAATGAAATACAACTCCTAAGGCACCCTAAACAGTAAACATTTTATATACTTATCATTAATTTTACTTCTAAAATAATGTTTCTTTTTGAAAACTGAAACTGTATGAATATGCCTAAAGGATAATATTTAGAGGAACATATTTGTGTGGGCTAGATTAATTTGCTGTTTACATTTTGAAAGATATAGTGAGGTAAAAACCAGTTTTGAAGAAAAAAAAGAAGGGAAAGTGGCCCTGAGAAACTAGAATAAACACGAAGTTGCAATAGATCAGAAATAGTCTGGCTCTGTATTTACCAGAGCCCTAAAGACACACATTCTTGGTTCCTACCGCATTGCACATGATGGAGGTACACGTGTTAATAGAGAAGAGAAAATGGTTAGGAAAACAATGAGTCTTCTACCCTGCAGGCACTGGGACATGAGTGCTTTTAGCAGGCAAACAACTATTAGTTCATGAAAGACCAAGGCTGACTTCTTTTGCGGTAGGACTCAGCATGAGATACGCCAACAGCTCCTCAGGAAGCAACTACAGCCCAGTGCCTGTCCTGCTTTGGACATACACCTTGAGTAACATTCATGATGCCCAACTTGGCCTCACTGAACCCAGGCCGACCCCATCCTGATTGATCTAACTGCTTGCTCTATAGGTATCTCTTCTCTAAAGCAATTGGGGCATGTTTGAAGTATCTTTTGATACATATACGTTCCCATGATTTTCCAAATACAATCAATTCACAGATATGCTTGGGTTTTTTATACAAATTAATGTATTGCTAACCTTAAATTGCCCCTGCAGAGGTGAGGATAGCAAGCATGGTTTCGGAAACACCCTGACTTTTGTTCAGGAAGGAAAAAGCAGGATTTCTGTTGTACAGAATCAAATTCTATAGATATCAGGTTGGTAAAATCGGCCCCCCTCAGCAAAATTTAGTCAAAATATAGCCCTGCTGTAGGGAAACCTTTTGTATGAGAATGAACCAAATCTGTTACCCAAGTGAAAGATGTCCAAAGATACAAAAGGCAAGAGACAGCCAGTAAGACTTGACTGCTTTAGTCTTCCCTCAACTCCTTTTGGAAATTTACCTCTAAATAAATTGGTGTATAAAGTGAAAACTGCGAGTGTCTCTTTTAATAAGCTTAAGGTCAAAAGATAAAACATTTGCCATTATTACCAATCTCCATGTGCCATAAACATCAGAGAATAGTTAGACAGACATGGTTCTTACCCACAGGGTTGCAACATCATATGGTGACTTAAATTAATTAATGTTCAATTCTTTCTGAACCATTTTGTTTAATGTAGTTTCATTTATTTCTGGTAGGGCTCACAGTATGCGCAACTGCAAAGAATTTTTTCCTCTCCTGTTTTTAGATTCAGATACTTCCTCAATCATCAATCGATTTAATGCAGAGAATGAAGTCGAAAGGGGGAATTTGAAAGTCATTACACCACGTAGCTTGTGATTTTCAAATGAAGAGCTTTAACAGGACATTTTTGTAGAACAACCTTAGATCATACCGTAGCCTTTTCTTCAACACTAGTTTATACAGGTAGCGTAGAAAAGATTATTAACTGCTCAATAAAAAGCAAGAGAAAAATCACTATCTTGCACTAACCTATTAAAGACAACATGTATTGTTTTGCTCATTTTATACCTCAAACCAAGCATTCCGAATTATAAGCAGGAATACTGAACGCAGAACAACCCCACACCTGACAGGAAAAAAAAAAAAAAAAATCTTAGAAAGAGAAATCAAAGCATGGGAGAATTTAACAAGTTCTCTGATTAAGAGAGCCAGCTACAGTCTTCAGATTTACAGATATTTCAATCTATTTTACTACATATAATGATTGCAGTTTAGCTCATATTTGCACAAACTGCAATTTCAACTATGAATAATGGCAGTTCACAATTTGTAGCCCAGAAGGTGCGCTGAGCTTCAGCCAACTGAAGAGGAAAGGCTTGGAATAAGGCAGCCATTAGGCAAGAGGCAAAATGCACTACTGTCATCGTAGAAACGTATGCTGGTGTTGCTGTTTTCTATAGTCTTATCACTAACAAACACTGACAGTGTAAAAGATGACATTAATATTTCAAAAAGAATAGTATCTACAGCATTGAATGTCTCAAAAAAGCTATGAAGTTTCACAGTGCAACAATATTAAAGCTAAGAATTAGGAGCAAAAGAAGAAAGAGGTTCAAGCAAAAGCACTCAGGGAAAGGGCACATGCATTTGCTAGGTTAGTGCTGAATGTTGGACAAAATGCAGCCAGGCCTGCCTTTGCACAAAAGAACGTCCGATGTTATCTGTTGAAATAATTAGTTTTCTTTATTTGGTTACACAAGTTTAACCTCTCACATAACCTCCCACTTCACAGTATAGCTCTGCATCCAGTGAAAAGCCTTCCTAGGCATCTGAGCCCCTACTCCTCCAGCAGGCTTGTTTTCGCTTTCTAGTTGGTGCAAACTAAAGCACTTGCCCTTCGAACAGGTCCCAGTATAAATTAAGCTACCTGACCTTCTACAAAGCAGGAGCTTGCTCCTCGAGGATATTTATGTATATCAAATTGATTTTAGATATAGCTGTTACAACCTGCTAGAGGAAAACAGCTATACGAAAAGCAATGCAGACAGGAAGAAGTCCAGGTTTTAGAAAATATGATTCCCCAGTGATTTCAGGCACCTTGTAAACTGATCAGCCTGGAACTGAGTAGTAGTAAAAAAATTCCAGTGCCCTGCGATTGCTTTACTGCTATTTCCACACCCCCCTCTGATAAGGTCAAACATTTCAATCCGGCTTTAAAAGATTGGGAAATGTGACACAGAATTTCTGAGATTAATTGATATAAATTACACTTCTCAAACTAAACCAACATTTTTGTTTCCAGGCCAAAGTTTAACACAAAGCGAGAGTCCCTGCGCTAATATTTAAACAAAGTCACTTTTCATGGTATGAGGTGAACATCTAGAGCGTTACCTTCGACCTGTGGGACAGAGGAGGAGACTTCCTCAGTAGCACAACAGAAGAAAGCAAGCCAATACTGACGTTAAATTCATGGTTATGATCTATTTCATTGAGCCTTAAGCCTGTTTTGAAATAAACTGCTGAATTATTACTCAATCTCAGTCATCAAGCCTGAAATCATATTTTTAAAAGTGACTAACTTAAATTAAAAGGATGCAAAAAGTTCATATTAAGCTTTCTCTTTTCTTTGCTAATTGAAAGCTTTTATTGAGTTCTTTACCTGTGAATGCAGAAAGAAATTTTCTCATATCAATCATTTTATTCACAATTATTTTCTTTTTTAAAAAGTGGTATGTAATTTTTATGCATTAGATTTTGGCCTGGATACATTTTTACAAACACTCATATAAGCTGCATGTTAAAGACTGCTTTAAGCATCATTCAGGGATTAATTTAAGCTATTGCAACAACAAGGAAGGTGATTATTGTAAAAGAAAAGCCAAGCCAAGGCAACAAAAATACATTTAAATTTCACCAATTTAACTTGCAATTAAAAAATAAATTATATAAACCACTTCCTTTGTGTGTTTTTCCTTATCTGTGAACCTTAAGACTAAGAAAAAAAAGCTAGATTTTTAACAAAATAACCTGGAAAAAGGATACCTTTTGCTAATAATGGCATTGCTGTGGTACACCTGCCCACCCTCTGATCAGTGAATCTTACATGCTTGAGATATTTATGAGCTCTCTTTATTGCTAACACCCCCACCCCCAACTGCCCAACAGGCGCTCTAATTTAAGATGCTCTAAATATTGTTGCCATGGGTGACACATGAACATGGAGTAAGGCAAAGCTCTGCTAATAAAAAGGCTTTCACAGCATTTCAGTCCTTGCTCATAAGTAAAGTTAAAATTTATGGCTTTTAAAATACTGGATCTGAGAGAGGTCAGGTTAAATGGCTGCTAGTAATAAAAGGAATCAATATGCCCCAGCATCTGAAGCAGCCAGCAAACTAAATAAACACTTCATCCAAATCCACTTGGCCCTGAATTAAAAGAACATAAAATACTGTATTTATTTTGTTTGCCCTCCACCAGTCCATGGTCTGCATCACTACATCCGCTAGAATTCTACACAGAGCAAGCAACAAACATATGTTGGCCAAGTAGCAATTAAACTGTATGTCAAAGCTAGGAGCAATTAACTGGGCATTAACCTTATCAGGGAACCACTTCTGGATTAGCCAACTACAAACAGGCAAACATCTCAGTCTGGGAAGATTCTGACACGTGTATTTACAAAAGCTTCAGAGGACTCAGACTTTCTGTCTCAGGCACATACAGAGTAAATGAGCCATTTCCAATAATAACCCTTTATTCATAAACCCCGAACAAAACCAGAATCACCTTTTCCAGCGATTAGTGTGTCCTATTAGCATAGAAATGCAAGACAGTTTGTTGATTACAGCACTTTAAAATAAAGCAGACCAAAAGAAGTAGTGAACTCACATCTTTGGCTCCTAGTCTACATTTGGTTCAGTTTACAGATTGATTTCCAGAAGAAGTTATGAAAGCCTATTTTATTCTGTTTATTTGTACACGTTGAAACAGAAAGTGCATAGGTTAATTTTCAGTTCAAGAAATTAATGCACATTTTGCTTGAAGTTGCCAGCAGATAACCTGTATAAAAGGTCCGCCTACACTTGTAATCAATCTATCTATATATACAGACACACACAGAGGCCATTCGGGAAGGCATGCATATTTTTGAAATGGCTTTGTTTGCGAGTTTAATAATATTTGTTGCAAAACAGTTTTGAGAAGTTGATGTCAAAACCCAACTCTTGAATGGGAATATGCAGAATTTTGTCACACCTACTATTAACAAAGAGAAACAGTTATCTGGCACAGCTCTGACTCAAAATCCCTACAGAATTTGAAAGGATTATGTAGGTTTTCAGCAAAAGTCCTCAGCAAAGGTTCCTTTTTATTTCCTAGTGAGATTTTTAAGATTATTTGAATGCTTAAAAAATTGATAAAAGTATTTTATTATAGATTCCTCACAGCTGAATCCATAGTTGTTATAGTAGTTATATTGGGTCTTTAACCTAGCTTTATTTTACATGCTTCAAATTTTTTTTTTCCTCCTTAAATTATCTTCTGTGCTAAAACTTCTTTGCTTGGTCTCATTCCAGAGATGAGGATTGGTTTTAGAAAAATAAAAAAAAAACCAAAGAATACACCTCCCTCTTTCCATATCTGAATAACTGAGGAGTGGGAAATGTACATTCTTCCAGCCAGGTAATCCTTTTTTTTCCCTATTCACCAATAACTCAAAAAAACCTGAAAGGAAACCTTTCAAGCTTCGCATGCAAGTAGGCTGTGAACTAAGTCCTTCACTAAATCTTTTAGGGAAGGAAAGTTTAATTTCCATGTCTAGGTTATTTCCTCTAACATTAGTTGGATCTGGGCAAACTTGGCTGTAAACTCGTGCCTAAAGTACAGGAACAGAAATACATATGCACTCCCATAGGTACGTGAGCATACAATGATATTCCACGTGCACAGTTTCAGCAACTACAAGGATCCCGTCAACTGACACACCAGAAGCGAGAAATAAATACTCACACATGCTCCTCAGTCTATATGTTTAAATAAGTTGCAGAGTTTAATAAGAAACTCAAGATGACAGAGGGTCCTGGGTACAGAAAGAACATAAGTAAAATAAAGACTTTAGTACTGAGAACAATTATTTTGTAGGTGTTAAAACATGAAAAGTGTTTTCAGGGCTTTCTTCCACAAAACTGCATCCTTAGAAAAATCATGTCCAATTCATGGAACACATGGCGAGGAATTTTACTTCTAAACAGCTGCAGCCCTGCATTTTGCTAAACTGTTCTGTAGTGTGCAACGACACAGACTCACACCCAGTGACATCTGGCTGTCTTCTGGAGTTTTAACAGACATGATTCACAACCGCATTACAATCCCAGCCTTGCTTAAAAATAAAGTCAAAATACCACTTTAGTTATACTGGTTAATTCTGAGACCTAGTCTATACAATTTACTTTACATTTGTTTGGGCATGTATAGTACAACCCTTCCTCAAGAGGTTTGCAGCCCCCTTGCTAGATATGTTATGGTGTGTCATTTTAATGAAAAAGTTATTTTTAAAAAGAAGCCAGCAAGGATGTGAATGAGAGATCAAATAAAGCTGGTTTCATAAATCTGGGTTTTTTTGAAAATTCCTTACATTCTTAGATGCTTAGCAAATGTGCACCTAGCCTCTGATATCCCCCATGGAAAAGGCAACCTCCCCAGATCTCTAAGTTCTGTCTCCCTTGCAGCAATTTTTAGTATCCCAAAGATGTTACTCTTATTAATTACCAAGTTGTGTGTTTAGGATCTTTTCAATATGCAATTTTGAATTGCTCAATGTGTTTTAATGGCAAATTAGAAAAGCTAATGGAATTGCTGCATGGAACAACTTTGAATATGATTTAACTGTAGTACCAAATGAATACAAACTTTTCTTGAGGTCTTCTTATCCGTTTTTCTTGCCTACGTACAAATGAGGTTACCTTGTTCCCTTTCACTTGCCCAATAAATGGAGAGTAGATACACATATGCTCCCAAACATAGTATGTTACCAGACTGCAGAAATGTAGAGTCAAAAGAGAAAAAAAGAGTCATTCCAATTCTTTTGGTGACATCCCTCCTCAACCAATGGGGACATTTCTGGAGAAGTTAGTCAAAGCAATATGCTAAATTATAATTAAAAATGCCAAATTTCTCCAGGTATAACAGGATGGTAAGCAGCAGCCATGGTGCTACTGCAACTAAGATAACGTGACACAAGTTAAGTACAATCAAATGACATAAAATACAGGCAAATCCAAGATGGCTTATCTTAAAAAAAAAATAAAGTTTTCCTCTAAGCTGGAACTCAATATTATTGGAAAACACTTGATTCTGCTCAGTGACTCCATACACTCTTGAAGCATGAACCAGAGTTTAGCTATGAGTAGAACAGGATGCACTTGGATAATCAGACTTTTATTCAACCATATCAGAAAACCGATACAGTACCATGGATCAGGTGCTTATTTTTGGCTTTTTTAATACTAAAAGGATAGCACATCGGTCTCTCTTTGCCCTCAGAATCCAGATACTGTCCATAAACACAGTCTACTTACACATGAAGGCAAATATATTTGGGACATATACCCAGTCATACAACATAAAGGTATAGAACTTCATTCTTTGCAATCATGTCACTTCTCAGCTGCATTTCTAAATGCTATGAGAAAATAAAAATTAGATACTACTACTTGTGTTACTAGCCCTTCAGTAGATTGTTAAAACTAAATAACGAGTATCACTAATATTCTTGAAATTATAAGCTTTTGCTCCAACTACAATAAAAGCCAGTCTCATAAACACTAAGGGCAAATGCGCACAAACATTTTGAACAGTTTCAAGGATATTAAGTAGCTCTGCCAGATTTCTCTAGCAACATCAGAACATCTTATTTTGCCTTTTCACAGTGGCTAGTGCTACCGTTCAACTTTTTCAGGTTGACCAGCTGTATAGGAAAATAGCTCTCGTTCAATGATTACCTTACATAAAAAACTTCTGGCACCTATATGATTATACTAACTTTGTTTCTTCTGTATCAAGAGTGAACGCTTGCATCTGTACTCTGTCCTGTATCTTTTTTTTTTTTTTTTTTTTTTTGTGAAATTTTTTTTC
>NW_009259524.1:888835-899333 GCF_000687185.1 Egretta garzetta
AAGGTTGAGTGCTTTTCGTTTTTTCCTGTCTTTTTTTTTTTTTTTTTTTTTTTTTTTTTGGTGAAATATTTTTACCACCTTTAGTCTTTCTGACTGTGGACCAGTATTTCCTCCACACTCAGAGGGAAATTTGATTAACCTGTGAAATGCATGCCATTCTATTTCCTCAAGAAGATAATGCAAAACAAGCCATACTGTGGTTGGGTATAGACTTATGGCAATCAATTACTTCAATATTTATATAATTCATAAAACTTCACACATATTATCACAGAGTTAATCAGAGCTGCTTGGCAGCTTCTTCCCTAAACCTTTAATGAGTATGTCAATCCTTATACTGGATAGTGTACATACTAAGGAATTTTCTTTGGAACAGAAAACTAAAAACAGATTTTGAAACACCGAGGTTAATGTTACTAAAATAAAAAATGAAATGGTTCATCTACCATATGCTTAATTGGCCCCCCTGTGAAAAAGCAGTCCCACAGGAAGAAGCAGGAAGCTACTAGTTGGGTTCATAGCTTGCTGTAAGAGAAAAAGAAAGTAGCGGGTAATCAATCATAATTTCTCTACACAGCAACAACCCTGATAAACATTTATGTGAAGATTTTTTTTTTGTTGTTGTGGTGGTTTAACCCCAGCCAGCAACTAAGCACCACACAGCCGCTCGCTCACTCCCTGCCAGTGCTGCCAAAACCAGCACAGTTCTGGATGCTGAGAGTTTACACATGTTCAAAGGGAAGCAAGAAAACTCAAGAGAAGCAAAATCTATTGAAGATTAGCAGGTAAATAGAAACTATTCTTGCCTTCAATCTTTAAGTCTCTGAATATTTGAAGGCAAGGAGAGTTCTTGGAGAAATAAGATAATCATACCTTTGTGTTTCTCATTAGGCGTTAGCATTTAGTGGTATCAGAAAGGGGATGTGGGCTATACAGACTTTTTGTCTGATCCACTATGACCACTGTTGTCTTCCTGGGATGTGATACAGATGAAAGGTGTCCAGAACAACAAACAAACATAAAACCAAATCCCAAAATAAAGATGGTGTCACTTCCTGTTCCTATCAATTCCTCATTCTTTGCACTAGGAAAGCACACAGAACCTCTCTAATCACGGGCCAAAACCTCACTGCACTTGGTGTTATACCAACTTAAAACCAGAATAATATTCAGTACCTCTAATTGTTGATCAAACCTACCAGTATTTCTGCAATACTGGCTCTCTTTTGAGTGGCAAGACTATAGATCTCTGTTTCTGCAGTGATATATTTACGATTTGTCAACACTTTGTACAGTACAGTTCATCTCCTGCTACATTCCCTTTATGCTCCTATGCCTCAGATGTTTTCTATTTTAAACGGAAAACACAGATGCTTTGGCACAATATTAATTTACTCAGATTTCACATTCAGATTGAAGCTGAACTGTTAAGATAAGTACGGTATTTCAAGTGAAAGTTACAAGCATCAGCCCATAACAGAGCTAATAACAAGTTCCTTCCTCACCTTTTGAAGATGACTTTAGTGGTTCATTGCTTCTGAACAGCAATACAGAAGAGCTGAGCACAGAATTTCCTGATGCTCTCTTAAACTGGCTTTGCTATTTGCTTATTTCAAGTCAGTTCTGACAGAATGGTCCCTTCTTGCTTAGGTGTGTCCACAGAATGGGTTAATTTTTCTCTAAATAGATTATAAAAAAACCCCAACAACCCTTAATTCTATTTTAGCACAGAAACCCTCTGATTTGGAGTTGGTATTTTGTGACAGCTTTAATACAGTCTTACTGCTGACTCTGTCATTCTTCAGTGTCTGTGCTCTTAACTCTTAGAAGACTTAAATGATATTCCTGTATGCTAAAGCACAGTACAAACATACTACCTTCTAGTTCATTCAGTTTGATCTGAAACAGCTATCTTGAGTAAGAACTAATATTGATATACCCTTACACCATACAACCATTAAATTTTAATCACTGGGTTTTCTTAGTCTGATTAAGCAATTAAACTGCTTAACTGAGAAGTACAGGCAACTGATTTATACGAAAGCACTAAGAAATTCTATTTGAAGTTTAAGAACAATTCCCTACCAAAGGTAACGAACACATGAAAGCTCAAATTGCAAAAGTGTATCTTGGTATTCTAGTATTGTTGGCCTTTTCATTGTTTATTGATTCTATTTACTCAAGCAGTCATTCCTAGCTTCCATTTTCTAAAAATCACTAACAAAATGGGCACTCTGTTCTGCTAATGCAAATTACAGTGCAGGTGAAGACTCTTCATACACTGTAACTCAGCATTAAACTGAGAGAAGAATTACCACCTCTGCTGCTTTAGTTATAAAAACTTTCTTAAAAATGTCTTAAGTTCTCTTCGTTTGGTTTGGATCATAAAGTATTTGCTTTAGACAAGACAGAAGGAAAGAGGTGGAGCTTTTAATGCCAAGTCATGTAGGTCTGAAAGGAGTTACTGTGGCAGAAACGTTTATTGTCACGGAGGTTTCAGTAACACTGAAATGAGCAGCCCTACCTGCAAGGTAAGGAATCGCTCAAAGCAAACAATGGCAGAGTTCACTCTACACTGGATCATTTTACTGCTTCTTTTACTCTAGGTGAGTATCAGAAGATTCTTGCATCTCCAGTTGAAATGAAATACTAAACGTACAAAAGGGTGTCAGAACCTAGCCAAGACTCCCCTAAAAAAAACAAAACCCAAAACCACCAACCACCCAAAAAAACATGGAAAGAGGGTTGTGTCGATCTGCATATATGGTGCTAGGAAGCTGGAGTTCTCATCAAACAGAAGTTAAGTGAACATGTTATTTTGGCTTGAAGCAATCAAGTACATATACACATCTCTTGTCACTAAAAACATTCACCACCAACACGTACTTTCCCTGTTGCTTCGGTGTCTTGCAGGGTGAAGGAGCAATATAAGAGGCGGGTACCCTAATCACAGACACTATGTGGACTGGCGAGTGCTCAGGTCAGAATTTTAAAAGATGACATGTGAGCTCTTCCACGAAGGGGAAAAGAAGGGTAGAAAATGAAAAAGAGGAACTAAGCAAGAAGAGAGTCTACATAGGGATCAGATTTTATAAAATATTAAGTAATTGCTCTCAGAAAATGAATACTTTAAGCTTTCAGCTTCAACCTTGTGCTCTACAACCCATGACCCCCCATTTTATTTACAATAGCTAAGACGCTTAATCTTTTTATACTATCACTCTGTATTGTGCCAAATCCAGATGTTTAGGCCCAGCACTAGCTACTTGAAGTCAAAGCAATTCTTTAAAGCATACGTCGTTTATAGACTACTGCAGGATCTTTCTACAGTTTGCTATATTAATAAAGAAGCATTTTTGTTTATATACACAGTAATACTGTATCTACTACACACTAAATAAAATGCATTATTTATTTGCATTTTCCCGTCTGATTTCCTGAAAAGGCTCATGAAATTTTAATGAAAGTGGTTAAAGCAACAGACTATGTATTAAAATTATATACAAAAAATGACCTTAAAAGAGTAGTATTAACATTGCAAAGTAAAGTGCCTAAGCTTGCAGAATGCCACAGCAGAGGTGTCCATCGTTAACTTATCTCTCTCTATGCGCTCATTGTAATAGACTTCCACATTATGTCCCAAATACATTATGACAATTTTATTTACAAAACTCCAGCTTCCTTCTTTCAGGAAAGATCAAATATTTTCTTCCACATGTACAGCAATTACCCCCCTTTCTTATTCAACACACATTTTTAATATCTGCTCTGCCATCAATACTAAACAGTCCTTCACGCATCTTTCTCTGAAACATCTTATAATGCGGTAAGTTTTCTTTATACACACTAATGATGTAATTTTAAGAGAAATGTGTACTATCCGTGTCTCAGAGACAAGGAACTGAAACAGAAGGATGAAGATCAATTCAGGTTCCCATTTTAAGATTCTCCAGACCTGATTCCCCTGCCCTTCGCTCCCTCTTCTGAATACTTAACACCTAGCGCTTTGTGGGCTCGCGGCACTATTGCCACTGACTGTGGTTGCAGCCTGAATACATTCAGCACTTCTGCAAATCAGCACACGTGCAGGTCAGGCACCAACAAGGTGAAGAACGCTCTCTCATTGCGTGTGGTTTAAAGACACCTCCCTGCCCCCAGCAATTCTGAGCCACAAGCACAGGTAGAAAATAATTCAAGCAGCATTTAATGGCTAGGAAACAGAAAAAATTATTCTTTTTCTCCAATATCATCTATGCCACTAATATCACGCCCTCCAAACGGCATATACCGAACAGCTACACATCTTGCAACTTCAACAATAAACAAGGTGAGAGTCAGGCCTTAGACAACAGCCTTCGTGACCCTTAAGCAGGTCCCTCCTGTGCTCTGAAAATAAAGACTTCGGGAAGAACTAAATTTTGATTCTGTAGGTCTCACACCATCAGCATCCACTAAAAGGGTCTGAGTTGCCTTTGCAGACTTCCTCAGAGCTAGTGTTTCCTACTTCAGACACCTTAAACCTTCAAACTTATGTTCTTTTAATAGAATTTGTATATACAGCTTCCTAGGTGTGGGGGGTTGTGTGATTTTTTAAATTTTTTTTTTAGTTTGTTTGGTTTTGTTTGTTTCAAAGAAAAGCAGAGTTTTCTTTACTGCAATGCTGGCTGCCACCCTTTTCTTTCCCATGTGCTTTCTGGATCCAGTGTCCTAGATCAGCACAAGCTCATCTCCGTCTCTCCCAGTTATATCACCCTTCCCCACACTGCATCTTCTCACTTCCCCACATGCCCAGTCTCCCTTTTCCCTCCATCCCCAGCACCCTTTTCTAGCTTCCTCCTGCCCCCACTAGCTTCCTATCTTCCCAGCCTCTAGCCATATATTTTTACCTCTTCCTCTCCTAAATAAAAACACGTATCAGAGTTATTTTAGGAGACAGTAAAAGAACAACCTCTGTCAAAAAAGCAAATAAAACCCACACTTCAGCTGACACTTGAATGGGAAGTTTTACTTCAAACGGCTCCAGTTTCACAGAATCTGTAATGGGATGTGTCACGCGTGACACTTAACAGGTGATAACACAGTGACTGCTGCACACTACACCCATACTTTATACACAAAAAGAGAAAAGAAAAGCAAACCATGAGGAAAAGAGACCAAAGGTTTTTCCTGAGACTTAATGATTTACCCATATTTCCTACAGGATGGCAGAAAAAGAATGATTGCAAGAAATAATTTTTCTCCTGTATGTTTTCTTTTTTTAATGTATTTGCTCTTTCAATATAAACTCAGACCGAGAATTATTCTTTGTAGCTATTTTGTGATGTACATTTCAGTAATAAGCAGTGAGTTATTTGATGCAACGGCTGACAAAATTTAGTCCTGAATGTAATGCTCATTCTTTTTTGTACCTTTAAAATTAAAACCAGTGTGCTATTTTTTCAGAAAAGAATTAAACTCTAGAAGCTTCAATAGAACAATTTTGTCATTTTGTTTTCAGAATTAAGCATCTGAGCAGATTATAAAGTAATAAAAAGAGGCGTCTGAATAACTACACTATATTGGATTTTTCTTTTACAACATCTCTGTTTGTCAACAGCAGTATCACAACTGGCAACCAAAAAAACCAACCCCCTTTTTGAATACAGAAATTTATGCCAACTGCAGATATCAACAAAAATTGTAATTACATGAAAAACCCAAACAAATCAATG
Source organism: Egretta garzetta (assembly GCF_000687185.1). Lineage (NCBI taxonomy): Eukaryota > Metazoa > Chordata > Aves > Pelecaniformes > Ardeidae > Egretta > Egretta garzetta. The sequence continues at coordinate 894,547 of NW_009259524.1, forward strand.
CCAGATCCTCTGTTCTGGTCCTACTGCACAGAGAGGCTTGAAAACTGCCATAGCAAGTTAACAGAGGTTTTTGTTTGCAACCTCTGTAAGTGCGATCACCCTTCAGTTACGGATGCAAACTCCCAGTGCCCAGTTCTACCTCTGTTCTGTCTGTCCCTCCATTTGCTAGGTCCTACCATAGCACTGGAAGGGGACTGATCCCTATGTAAGCTTTCAGCGTGGCAGAGTCAGGGTCTTGCTGCTATATGGCACTAAGGAAAGTACCATTCTGAAACTGGGCAAATTGTAGCATTAGGGTCTGCCTCTCTCCAAGTCAATTTGCTGTGTAGCCCCAAGCCCACTATTCACACTAGAGGAACATCTCCTTCCTACTCCCTTAGGAGTAAGCAAGCAAGAAGAGAACAGGAGAGGGAGATGGTCTCCTAGAAAAAAAAACACTAATACTGAAAGATGCTGTGCAAGCAACCGTCCCCAGGACCTGACTATGCCCTGCATGCTCTCCCAGCCATGGGGGACAGAGGGGAACCATAAGCAGAACAGTAGGCAGAAGGCTCTGCACAGACTAGTATCAGAATGGCCAAAAGAACTCCATGAAATAAAGATTATGTAGATATAACTGTGCTAAGTCTGCTAATGTCCTTGAAAATCTGGAGGTGAAGCTTTCAGGGCACAGATTTGATCCCCTCCCAGACAGATAGCCAATCCACAAAGGGTTTTTCTCCTGATTTAAGAACCAGCTTGAGGAGGAGGGAATGAATAAAGAAAGGAATCATGTCTAGAATAGCCTCAGTATAGGTGTCAGACTACTTCGGGGTGCGGGGGGAATCAGCATTTAAGTTTCTTTAAAAAAAAAACCCAAACAAACATAAATAAGCTTGGTCTCATGTCAATAGGGATCTTCTGTGCACTCACAGGGTTAAGATATCAGTCATTATGTTTATTGATTGTAGACAACAATTAAATGCTTGGAAACTACGTCAACCACATGCAAGACTAAATTAAGGCCAATGAGAAATTTCATCTATCAAGACATTAGGGAGAAAAAGGGTAAACACTAGAGAAGCTGGTATGTTTTAAAAGGGCAGCATGGTACCATTGCCTGAAGTAGGAGGAAAGTACCTGCTGGTAGTTGATAGCAACCGAAGGAAATGCTTTCTACTCTGCTATGAAATGCTTTCCATTTGGGTTGCCACTGGTATGTACAGAAAACACTCTCCCACTCTGCTCTTAGGTCAGAAAAAAGCATTTCAGTAGGACACTTAATTAGGGATGATATTCTGGGTACTTTTGGAGTGCTGTGTAGGTAAGTGCTAAGTAGCATTGCTGTATTGAAAGACCCACTAAAAATAATGCTGTTTCATGAGACGTACAAATAGCAATGTAATTCTTTTCTTCAAAGTTAATTTCTGAACCGTATTGCTCTGCACAGCTTTTATTACACAAAGATGTGTATTCATAAATAGCACCAGCAACCCATTTTATATAATAAAACCTTATTTCAAATCTTATGGAAGGCAAACACTGTGCAAGATACTATTCCAGAAGTGAGCTGGACTAGAAATATCAATTACTGGTAGCTACCTTCAAAATCCTTCTTATTGACATGGCAACATGATGGGACTTCAGAATAAAAAATGAAGAAGAATCATTCAAAGTGGAGAATTATAAATGCTTCCCTGTCTATATTCAAGCCTCAGAAGGTAATGCAACTGGCAAATACACGGTATTACAAAATAAAAAAAACCCCACACAAAACCAAAATCAATCAAAAAACCAAACCAAACACAACAGTTAAATCTTCTGTGGGGCTGCAGAATTTTTAACTTTCAGTCAACTAGTTTAAAAAAAGAAAAAAGTGTGTCCCCTTCCCCTCTTCAGCCAGTAGCTCATTTAATTCAGTGCTCTTCTTTCTACATCTCATACTTCATACTCCAAAATGTAAGTTAGAGGGCCAGATGTATTATCTGGGAAGTTTTCCAAATTCATTAACTCCCTGGCACCAATGACTTCAGGATAGCCAATGCCAGCACTGAATATTATGCCCAGCAAAACCCCAACTCCTGGAGGGAAAGGATTAATAAAACGAGGCATTCGGCAGTGTCTGTTGGTCTCTCTGGTCACAACAAGCAACTAAAAAAACCACAGTAATTGCCACCACTGATCACAGCCAACTTTTCAGTACAGGTCTTTCCTGAGCATCTGCAGATCATTCACCACAAAAACTTGAAAAACACACAGATACTGCTTGAAGGAATACAAACCCAATAGTCAGAGAAAAGACTGGCAGGAAGGCTGTGACTCCAGTTCTCACTTCAGAGGGTGGTAAATGTTACCCAGGGCCGTTAGCATCACATCGGCACTTTCTCCTCAATTACAGAAGATGCAGTCTGCGGCAACTCGTTTTGCTTTCTGAAATGGATGCAGCCTGGCTGTCACCAGCTGAAGAGCTGATGGCTGAAGAGCCTTACAAGGCCCTAGAAATGGAGGAGACCTGATGGATCCACTTGCTGTTTTCAGCTCCCTTCTTAGTGCCAAGGGGGAGTTCCATGAAGGAAACCACCTTATGATCAGGCCTACAGGCACCTTCACGAGCCATCTGTTCAGGCACCACCACCAGAGAGGCTCTCTGATTTAAAGATCAACATACAGAGCAAGAGGTCCCTGGGATTTTAAACATTAAACTTACCTTGCTGGCTGCTATGCGTTATTTTGAATCTCCACAGATAAAGAAATAAAGAGCACATAAAATTCTTTACATTCTTCCAACTTCAAAGTTATTGCTTCTTATTCTTTGATTAGGGTTAATCATAGAATCATAGTATCATTTAGGTTGGAAAAGACCTTTAAGATCATGAAGTCCAACCGTTAACCTAACCCTGCCATCCCACCACTAAACCATGTCCCTAAGCACCTCATCTATCCTTCTTTTAAATACCTCCAGGGATGGGGACTTGACCACTTCCCTGGGCAGCCCATTCCAATGCTTAATAACCCTTTCATTGAAAAAATGTTTCCTAATGTCTAACCTAAACCTGCCCTGGCGCAACTTGAGGCCATTTCCCCTTGTCCTATCACCCGTTACCAGGGAGAAGAGACCAACACCCACCTCGCTACACCCTCCTTTCAGGTAGTTGTAGAGGGCTTTCTTGTTGTTTAACATTTTGCCATCTCCAATCGCCTCAAATTTAGTAACGATTCTTACTGGGCATGATATTCCAGGATCCAGAGATGCCAAGATCTCAAGGCCGAATAACCACTTCTGCAGAATTGCAGTACCTATTATCCTGTGTGAAATTCTGCACTAACACAGTTACTCTGCTTCTGCTTTCAGAGAAAGCTTTATTTCTGCCTGATATAGCACTCCTCATATAGACACATCCACAATATTTACAAGCTCTCCTACCCTCATGTCAGAAACAACCTGGAATATGAGGCAGTAGGAAGCTCCAACTCAAAGCAGAAACTTTGAGCAAAGACATGAAACATGGCAGGCTCAGCACAGTCACAGGGAAAAGTATCACCAGGTCTCAGGAAGAGAACGCACACCCCAAACAGCCTACAACTGATAACTCAAGCCAGTGCATTTACAAGAGAGAGTATTTCAGATACAGATAGAGCCTTCTGCAGGCATGCCTCTCCTTCAGTCCACTGCAAGCTGACACAGACGATGTATTTACCACAGAAAGATGACCACTTATTTCAAACACTAGCAGGCTTTATGGTAAGTGGATGCATTCATCACAACTATTAAAAGTCTGCACTTTACTTCATTTTTTACCACTAAAACGTTCTGGGGTTTTTAATACTCTCTTGACTTGCTTCACTGAATTCTGCACAGAACAATATTCAGCAATACTGACCAGGGGGAAAAATAGCAACTATGAAGTGTGAACATCAAAACAACTCCCCCAAGCCTCAGTTAATATAGCAATATGCCCAGAATCACTTCAGGAAATTAGAGAGGGGAAAAAAAGGAGGTAGAAGAAATATGAATGTGTGAGTACCTCGGCTGGAAAAAATTCTTGTGTGTTGGATTTTTTTTATTCCTAGTCACTTCTTCTACTTCTGTATCGTAAGGGAGCTGTAACATTGGGTAACTGCTGAGCAGGAAATTTCCCAGGTCCCGTTAACAAAGTTCCTGTTCCCTCTCTTTGCTCCTGGAGCAAAGAATACTCCCCAAGGAAAAAGGCTGTTGGTTTGCAATCCCTGGATGCCAACAATTCTTACTGGCTGATACGTAATTCCCATATTGCTGCGATGTGATGGAAAAGAAGTAAATCTTTCACCTCTATTGTTTATTTTTGAAGCCTGCAGTTTGGATATCTGCCAGACTAGGCCTTCTCCTCTGAGAAAAGGCCATCATTACCGCCATGCAGACTTTCCAAGTTTACCCACATGTAAAAAAAAAACCCAGAATCTCTCTCCAGCATCTTGCTCTAATAAACTTAATGTCGCAGCTTTAGCAGGCACTTCCCTTGCTATACATTCATAGGAATGCTCTGTATAGTTCCTATCTGCAGGAACTCTTAAGTTTAATTTCATGGGGGTCAAATTGAAATAGCTATCTTCGGTATGCTTTTAGGGCACAAGCTTCCTTCACAGAGAAGCCCAAGTAGTTGAGGACTTTCAGATAAGATTGTACATGCACTTTTGTTCTTAAAGTGGGAACACGGAAAGGGCTTTGCTGTTGAAACTAGGGTTGTTTTAGTACACTTTCGTAGTACAGGAAATTCACATTTGCTGGGTGAGACAGAGTGAAATAAAAGCTTCTGCTCAACTTATGCTTT
>NW_009259524.1:899360-899780 GCF_000687185.1 Egretta garzetta
CTTCTCTGATCAGCTGGATTGAAAGAAGCCCTACCCAGTCCCTGTGGTTCTTAAGGAAAATTGTCCTCCTTTCTGTCCGAGCTGCCTGTTCACTCCATCTGGCACGTACAAAAGCTTCTCTCTGCTTGTCAGCCTCAGCTGCTCCCAAGGACTGCTCAGTCTTCTCTCACTCCTTTGGACAGGACCAGATCCAAAGTGTAGCAGCCTGAACAAAGCTAAAAGATAGCCATAGCCCTTTAACAGCAATTAACATCGCACACTGTCCTGGTTTTGGCTGGGATAGAGTTAATTTTCTTCACAGTAGCTAGCATAGTGCTGTGTTTTGGATTTAGTACCAGAAGAATGTTGATAACACGCTGATGTTTTTAGTTGTTGCCAAGTAGTGCTCAGACTACTCAAGGACTTTTTGAGCTTCTCCTG
>NW_009259524.1:899801-904723 GCF_000687185.1 Egretta garzetta
GACGGGCTGGGCATCAGTCAGCGGGTGGTGAGCAATTGCATTGTGCATCACTTATTTTGTATATTCTGTATATTCTCTTACCGTTATTATTATCACTATTGTTATCCTTCTCTCTTATTAAACTGTCTCTATCTCAACCCACAGGTCTTACCTTTTTTTTTCTTTTCTCCGATTCTCTCCCCCACCCCACTGAGGGAGGGGGGAGAGTGAGCGAGCGGCTGCGTGGTGCTGAGTTGCCAGCCAGGTTAAACCACGACACACACTCAAAAATACACAAAACAAGTTTCACTGGTCATTAAACAAACCTCTCAGAAACTCACTTCAGTTTAGTTTTCAGGACAAGAAACAGAGACTCAAACTTGCTCCCCTCTCTTCCCTTCTTTCAGCACAAAGAAATCTCTGAAGATCTGCAAATCTTCTTTCATCCATGCTTTCTCCCTCAGATGTGTCTCTCTATCCCCTCCACCCCAGTCAGCTTCCTTCAGCTCAGGCTGATCCCAGGATCAAGAAATGTCAGTTACGAAATCATACTTCTCCTGAACTTCCTTTTTCTTGCTCCCTTGGCTAAACCAGAAGAATACTATTCTTTTTTGTAGAATTATTTTTTCTGCTAGGTTAGCTGCCCACAACAGCTTATCATGGAATTATAAGAATAACAATGCTGGCATAGAGAAAAAGGGGGCAAAACCACACGGCTATGCATTTGGGAACACAAGGGTATCTCCTTCAGGAGACAGGAAAACATTAAATCAACTATGCTGTATTTAAAACCTCAATCACAGATCCTTGAATTTGCATCCATGCTGCAGTTGGTCTACGTTCAGCTCTCCGCTGGGTCCTAAATCTCACACAAGAACATTAAGAGAAACAGGTTTCTCTTGCAAGTTTGTTACTGTTCTCAGCACATCAGATCTATTCACTTTAATGACTGTAGTTCAAAGAAAGATCAATGGGCACTGCTCTGACATATCTTAATACAATGCACACTAAGAGTCAGTCACAGAACACAAAGAATTCACAAAATCAAAGTGAATACGTGATTTAAGAGCAGATTCTTGCAATTCAAGGATGAGACAGCAGGGATGCTCTTCTTCAGTTTGCCAAGGTTTATTGCCATTTTTTATTCCCTGCTCCTGCCACTGGGAAAGTAATTTTATCCATGGCAAGTAAAATAGTCTCTAAAAAAAAAAAAAATGTGGGGAAAAAAAAGTAAGTTTGGCATTTGAATTTAATAAGGATATGGTTTGACATGGCAGATAAGGTGAATTAATAGACAGCTGCCTCTGAAAGCCACAGTTTTCACGTCCATCCGCTTGCCGAGTTTCCTTTCTACTGGCATGCAAGCTTGTCTCTCTCAAATTAGTGGTTCAAGGAGATAAGCCCAGCACTATTCACTTCTGTTTGCCTTGGTTTATTTTTTGGCTGGTTTAGCGGTCTCAACTGTCTCACCAGCTAAGCTGTGGGACTGGAATAAAAGAAGTAATGGGAATCAGGCAGCTGAGGGATAGGAGGTATGATATCTAAGACTATCTCTTTTGGCAGCAGCAAGCTTTTAGATCAACATCATAACATCAAACTGCACCCTCAAGTGAAGGATTTTTATCAACAGATGACTTTCTCAGGACCTAACAAAAAAGGGGTCACAACAATCATCATCACACAGCTAATAAAGTCTTCAAAAACAAGAAAAAAAAAGTTGTCAAATGAATAGTAACAGCTGGTGAGTTACTGGGGGCATAAAATGATTCTTCTTAGAGTTCCCTCCATAGAGGAGAACCATCTAACTAGGTTATTTGTGAGAGCTGTTGATCAGCCACGTAGGCCTGGCAGGCAAGGAGGACTGTAAGGACTGCCAGCCTGGCATTCAGAAGAGATTTTGACCAACAAACTGCTTTTCACTCAAATTCAACAATACAGCAAGTTCTGTTAATTTAGAGTAAGTGTTTGAAGCACAGGAACTGATAAGTGTCCAGACTTCCTTTTCCTGAATCAGTGGAAAAAAAAAAAGGAAAAAAAAAAAAAATCAAACTTCTCATGCAGAAATACATACAATTTGATGGAGGGGGAGAGATTGCTGTATCAGTCCCATTTTTAATAGCCTCTTAAGAAAATCAATATCTGGAATGTCCAGTTTGAGCTTCTCTTGCTCAAAAAAAAAAAGATTAGAACTTAACAAGAGTTCTAATTTTGTTTTCATCTTGTTTCAATGCACTGTCCTATCTCTGACAGGTTAAAATACATGAAGTTCCAACAGACAAATGAAAGTTTTTCCATCTAAACATTCATACTTTATATTTAGCACTGTAAATACTAGACAAAATTAAAAGAGCGTTTTTCTCAAAACTAATTCTTAAAGAGTCAGGTCATGAAAGTTGGAGGCTTGGGATTTATTCCTACAGACTTCCAGACTTTGACCATTAAGACATGAAAAAGTCCTGCAGCCCAGCAGTTCAATAATGTGCTGTCCTGTCCCATAGGCTTGGTCACAGCATAGTTTTGGTTCTTATGCAGCTAGTCAGTGTTAAACAAGCCCCACCACCACTCCCAGCTCTAGCTAATGTAGATGGTTAGAACAATCTATAACATGGAAACCACTGTACATATTTAAAAAAAACAACCTTAAAAAATAAAGTACACTAAAAAAAGCGTAGTAAAGCCATACTGGCATAGAGTACTAAGTAAATTAATGTATCATCCTAGTTTCACTAGGCAAGCTGTGTTTGAAGATAAGAAAAAAACAACAGTAGGCAGAGATTCAATGAAAGCTAAGCATTTTAACTTTTGGACTAGAAATCCTTATAAACCGCAACTATATAATACATTCAATGTAACATCTTTGACTTTAGACCTTACCAAACAGAATTATAAAAAAAACATTAACTCTATAAGTGACCTGCAGGAAAAAGGAATCTTATTTTTTGTTTCTTGGCTGCATGAGTTGATACAGATTCTCAGATGACAATGATTTATTTGGAACTATATGGTCAAAGGAACACTTTGCTTGGAGAATCAGAAACAAAGTTGATACTAGTAAGAACAACAATAATAATATCACCATGAACATGAGGAAAGAATCATCCAGGGAGAGAAGCCCAAAGTGAGGGTAACAGTAAAAGAATGAAAATCTTGCAAGAACATTCTCACCAATAAAGCATCAAACTTAACCCATAGTTTAACAATTCAAAGCTTAGAGAGCCATCGGTTACGGGTAATATGGTGTACTGAAGCATCATAGAAAGATACTTGCATTTGTTCTGTGTCAGTCAAACTAGAATAGCACCAAGCACCACACTGGCTGAATTAAGGAGAAAATCACATTGTACAGCTTCCAGTGCTGCCACAGTTTGCTTGCCTCCGGTATTCAAGACAAGATATATACATTAGGTTAGGCTACATCAGTATTGCTAAGGTATACTGCAGTCTGCAAAGTAGGCAATTCCTCTTCACACTTACAAGAATGATTGACACAGCCAAGTATTACACTCATTATCAAAGAGAAATAAAATGAACTAAGTTCAACCTTTTTCTCCTCTCACAAATGCAAAGACAAGTGTCAGATTCTATATGCCACATGCTTTCAGTTAAATAGTGGTAAATGTCCTTGTTTGGACAGGCACTTGCATATGCCAGGCAGCTCAGCCATTTACATGAGCCTTTTCGACTGTGGATCTAGTTACTATATAAATCCTTATGAACTCAGTACTAAACCCAATGCTCCCTTTGAAAATCTCGGCTTTAATGACATCTGCAGCAGCGAGAAGGCTTGGATAATAAAATTATGAGATCTGTCATGAGGAGAGGAGAACACCACTTCCCTACGCACCTCTTCAACATAATTCTGTTACCTGCAAAGCAAAACCAAAACAGAAGCCAAACTTGCTACAATGGCACCAGTCTCAAACAAGCCTAGCAGCATCCACTAAGCTTTCTATAGTCCTTCTGAACCCCACTATTAATCCCCAGCAAAATCCTTGATTAAAAGAAAGCCTTTTGTGCTACATAAGCATGCATAAAGCATTGGATTTACCTGGTGTTCCAATAGCTCAATCTTTGCATTCCTCCAGTTAAAAAAAACAAAACGTTATCCACTTCCACATAGTAGCTTTTTATGATGGAGTGACAGCATCAGTGGACAAGGGAAAACCAACAGACGGCATCTATTTGGACTTCTGCAAAGCCTTTGACACGGTCCCCCACAACCTCCTTCTCTCTAAATTGGAGAGCTATGGATTTGATGGGTGGACTGTTCGGTGGATAAGGAACTGGCTGGATGGTCGTGTCCAGAGGGTAGTGGTCAATGGCTCAATGTCCAGATGGAGACCGGTGACAAGTGGTGTCCCTCAGGGGTCCGTACTAGGACCGGTGCTGTTTAATGTTTTCATCAATGACTTAGACAGCGAGATCGAGTGCACCCTAGGAAAGTTTGCGGATGACACCAAGCTGAGTGGTGCGGTTGACACACCAGAAGGACGGGATGTCATCCAGAGAGACCTGGACAGGCTAGAGAGGTGGGCCTGTGTGAACCTCATGAGGTTCAACAAGGCCAAATGCAAGGTCCTGCACCTGGGTCGGGGCAACCCCCAGTATCAGTACAGGCTGGGGGAAGAAAGGATCAAGAGCAGCCCTAACGAGAGGGACTTGGGGGTGCTGGTGGATGAAAAGCTGGACATGAGCCGGCAATGTGCGCTGGCGGCCCAGAAGGCCAACTGTACTCTGGGCTGCATCGGGAGAAGCGTGGCCAGCAGGTCCAGGGAGGTGATTCTGCCACTCTACTCTGCTCTGGTAAGGCCTCACCTGGAGTACTGCGTCCAGCTCTGGAGCCCTCAACACAAGAAGGACATGGAAGTGTTGGAGCGGGTCCAGAGGAGGGCCACAAAAATGATCCGAGGGCTGGAGCACCTCTCCTATGAGGACAGGCTGAG
>NW_009259524.1:904980-933576 GCF_000687185.1 Egretta garzetta
GGGGGAAGGGATGATTTTTTTAATACGTTTTATTTTTTGAAAGAGCCTTTTCTTTTCTGAGCAACCTGATCTAGTTAGTGGTGTCCCTGCTCACGGCAGGGGGGTTGGACTAGATGACCTCTAGGGGTCCCTTCCAACCCAAAACATTCTATGATTCTATGATTCTGTCTGCCCTTCCAAGTCTGCACGTAAATTACAGCCATAAGCTTAGCCTAGCCATTACTCACACTTTTACTAGGACAAACTTTAACACACTGGATTCCACCTGCACCAGACCCTACTTTGTCCCTGCAAAAAACTAAGCTGGAGCTCTTGAAATCTCAAAACGTTTGTATTTGCAAATTTAGCAGTGACTGGGTGCACCTGAGTTTACTAGAACGTAATCATCTACACTATAAAGGTGTTATAACAGCTCTTCTGCTCTCACAATCGCTTCCTAGAAATGGCTCAGGAGTTAGGATATACCAAGCACAGCTTCCAGAGGCAACCTGAAGCCATTTTACAATAGGGGCTCAGAGCACAGATGGGGATCATCCTGTGCCACTCAACTTGAAGCCAAAGGGAACATTCAGCTTACACTTGTATAGATGCAACCTTAGCATCTCATCAACTTCTTTCACCTACCAATGCAACCATGGCTTTTGCAACAGGCTGGAGGGCTTTTCCTGAAGGTAACGATGAAGCTTAATCTGTTGCACTTTCCACACCCTATTTCAGTGGGTCATATAAAATCTACCAATAAGACTAACTTTTCAACCACTCCTGTGTCCTAAACCATAATCTTAATCCTCATCCTAGCCTTAACGAAGGCTCAATAAAATTCATTTAATGCAGAATACATCCTGGCATTAAAGGATGCAGAGGTACACCAAGACCTTTAACCTACTTTATTCAGTCTCAGTCTGAATCCCAGTTTAACCACAACTCACTTACCCATACGCAAAGCGGTACAGACTGGAGGTCTACCAGACGTGTTGGCACTCAGATCTCATGCAAGCCCTGACCTTGAAGGATTTAGCTGTACACCTACCTCTTCAAGCCTTGTCTCCCAGAACACTAATCCTACCCACAGGCTGAACAGTAACCTGGTAACTGCACTGTCAGTAAAATTAACAGTAAGGGGCAGAACCTGACCAGAAGCATCCTTCAAACTATCCCAATGGGCCTTTTCTTACTCAGGTCCTAACCCTATCTCTTGCCATATAGCACTAATTCAAATTCAGCTTGGTAACAGAGCTACCCCTGTATCATTTAATCTTGCCAATACTAATCCATAGCCTGGTCACATGTTCCTCACATAGCAGCCAACAAGAAAATAAGATCTTCAGCTCATCTTGTCTCGAAACATAACCCCAGCCAAAAGCATGGTGTAGTGACATTAAAATAAAAATAGGAAAGCTTTTTTGCCCATTTTGCTAATTAATATGTCAGAGCTCATAAAGAAATACTCATCAGCTTTTCTCCAGCACTACATCATCTGAAAGAGCTGTGTCAGCAGAGACCTCAGCAGACAGTCAATACATACTAAAAGTGTTCTAAGCAGTAAATCAGAACACAAAAAAAGAATTTCAGAAAAAAATTAAAATAGCCACAAAGAATTAAGTACTTGATTTCAGTATTTGATATAAACCAGGTTATATTTGAAATATAACAGTCTGGCCCTTCCTTATGAAGGGTATCTCCCAGTTGTCCTGGAATCCCTTTTCTAAAAAGCTAGGAGTTCATGAAAAACTGAGCTAAAGTTTGCTGATTTTTCATCTTTGTGCATTTTCAGGGATCTTTTCTGCTTTAAGATAGAAGCACCACTTGTCTGCTGCTCATTCTCATCGTTGGAACTGAGTTTAGGGAACATGGACACACCATTGCTGAGCACAGAGGAAGCTCACAGAGGACAAAATCCTCCTTAGAGGATTCAGAGAGGATGCCTTACATATGCACACACTCTGAACTCCAGCCTTTTCCATAAAGGGCCAAGCAGGCAGCATCAATACAGCACTCCAGTGCTTTTGCCAATGGTATTGTGGAAAACATTTGCAACACCAAGATGACCTGTAAGTACTGCAGGAGCCTTCCATCTGGCGGAATGAAGGACAGGCCAGCTATGAGAACCAGAATTCACAGATGCATTTCTTGAAGATGAAATACAGGAACAAGTCTCCAGCCATCTTCCCATAGAACATGCTTACAAGCTCAGGATGTGTCCAGACATGCTTCTAAAAATCTAATCTACTTTTTAAGAAAAAAAAAAAAAAGGAACTGCTCTTTGTGGGTGCAATATATAAAAAGACAGAAAGATGGGGCTACAGCTACAGATGCTTCTAATGCCTTGGTCTTCTGCAGAATTGTGATAACGCTTTTTGAAATGAATACACACTATTAAATCCTGCTGCTGCTCAGTAACATGTAATATGCGAGGGATACAGAAGCTGTACCAAAAGCTGAGACTAAATGCTTGAGGAGCCACTGCCCCAGAAGGAATAGAAGGGATATTTCCCTAGAGAGAATTACTCAACTGCGTATTTCATAGAACAAGTCATGTTGAAGGAGAGAAGGGATAATTGCATTGATTGTTAGTAGGTGATAATTAATTCTGTAGAGAAATATGTTTAATTTCTTGAAGTCTAGAACAGGATGGAAGCTCTTCGTTCTGTAATGAGAAAATAACTGTGTTTTGCTCCCAGCACAAGAAGCTGTGATGTCTCCCTTAGCAGGTTCTTAAAAAAAAGTACCTATACCTATAGGAAGGCAGCACAATGAAAAATGTTAAAACAAGAGTTCTGTGATGTGACTGAATGCCAGCAAGATGCATGTACGATATATAATTCCAAAAAGCATACAGTAAAAAGGGACCAGAGAAAAAGAACGCCATGTTCTCGAACAAACCTTTAAAATAAGTATTTAAATGGGACAGTGAGAAAGCTGAAACTGCAGCTTGATTTCTCTTTATGAAGGGGTAGGAAATGGAACAGAGAGAAGGCAGAAACACTTTTCAACAGTAAATGAACAGTACTTGAAGTGGACAGAACCAAGACAAATCATTTACACTCCAACCTTCTCAGAAGTTAGCTAGCTCCTTTCATTCTGAAGTGGAAAAAAAAAGAAACCACCTGTAGGATCTTTGTATCTATTCCTTAGGTGATCTGTTGACCACTGATTTTAGCCTATGACAAAAGATCTTAGGTACACATAAGAGATTTATGAAGAATATGTAAAGCAAATAAGCCAAAGTTCAATAAGCATGGGTCCACATTTTCATATAAAATTTGTAGGCGTCTTCAAACAGAAAAATTTTCAAAGCCATGGTTTTCAAGAATCTGGAGAAGTGTGCAGAAGAAAGATCAAATGCTGCTAAAAGTGATATTATAAAGCTTAATGTATCTCTAACAACTGATTGCCAAAGTTATGATCTTGCCAGGTTTCCTTCCAATACTCTTTGATAGCAGTGAATTCCACTGATCTTTGGAAAACTGCATGATGTTGCAATGTTTGTAGTAATTTTTCTGTACAGGAAAAAAAAATCAAGGGCAACACCCCTAGCTTATTCAAGTTGACAAGATCATTTCTTTGAAGTTTTCACATTCCCAAAACAAAAAGTTGAAAGAATTTTTCTCCCCAGGAGTGATAATGTTACAAGACATATGAACTACCCCTTGATTCAGAAAGAAAATCCAAGAAGTTCACAGACTTAGGAAAGATGCCAGAAAAAATTGAAAAAGAATTTGTCTACTAAGTTCAGGAAAAGGTCTTCAGATAAGGAAAATCCACACCAGAGAACTGAAGAACTAAAGAAGGACTCCCAGTTGCACAGTGAAGGAATACCATAAACAATCAGGAATCTCATACTTGACCTTCCTTTACATGAATTCAGTTTTTCAGTTCTATCAAACGGGTGGGAAAAGACAACGTGCAGTCATGCTACAAAGGGGCAGCCTGAAACTTCAGGGTTTTCTATCATCAGAAGAGACTGCTGAATAACTTGAGTTTTCTAGAAACTTTAAGGTTTCTTATGTCAGCTTATGCACGGCTTGTGAAGAATTCCAATCTTATGTGACATTTCCTTGAAAGTTCTTATACTACAAGAACTGCAAGTTGTACAGTACCATGGTATTGTTTGAGGAACTTATTTAATAAGTAGGTACAGTAATGACAGCAGTATGGACTAATTTTTTTTTATTACTATGGCCTAAAAAGTTTAGGAAAAACACAATTATTTCTACTGCACAAGCACAATGAAAGGAAAAATTTAGACTTTTTTTTTTCCACCTGTAGGATTTTTTTAGTGTTATCTTCAATATTCCTGGTAATGAAAGTGGAACTCAGAACAAGGAGAAAAAGCAAGAAATATTTATACATTTCAAAATGTGTATTGTTTAAATCTGCACTCTCCAAAAGACAGGTTGCACTTGCCCTTCTTTGAAAGGGCATCTTCTTCAGTTTACAACATCTGCACTGAAAAAAAAAAGTCACAGCTCTTCCTGCAAATGACTCAGCTACGTACACTGCCTGGCAAAGAACAATCCCTAATTCATCACTGTACAACTTGGAGTCAGTGCATAGAAAGTAACGCCTTAATTTGCAGCTCTCTCAGTCACCACAGTGTCTGTAAGCTGATTTCATTTACTGCCCGTACTACTTTCAAGTTGCTGACTTTTCCTCCAAAACAGGAGAACAGCTTACCCGATTTGTGTCCGGCCAGCAAACCAACTTTGCTTTCATCTGCCACTGGAGGAATAAAAGAAAAGACACAAAGATCAGAAACTTATTTAAATTCACAAGCCTTTGAAGCACTGTCAAATTATTTCAGACACTTAGAATCCTAAATCTTTAAATTATAATTGTTTGTAAAAAGAATTTTTTACCTAATCCACCTGGGGTGCTTCAAAGTCCAAAGATCTGAATCAAAGCCCACTGAAACCAATAAAAGGACTACCAGCAGTCCTTGTGGGTTACAGATCAGGACCTCAGCACTTACACATTCAAAACCAAGTTGTCAGAAGAGCAATTGCATTTGTAAATAACTCATCTTGCCAGACAAATCACAGGGCATAGGAGAGTTGTAACATTTTCAGATCAAAGACCTCAACTGGTAAAAAGAATCCAGATGTGGAAACCTTCCCATCTGCAAGACATCTCACTGACTCACAGGACCCTCTGCAGACAATGAGATCTCCCAAAACCTGATCTTTTGGAAGTCTTATGCTTTTTTCTATGTTACCATTTATTTTATTTTGTCTGTAAATCTTACTTTTCCAGTATTTCACAACATCTTACAAAGACAGATAGATGTTTGCAGTAGCAACAGTTTGCAGACAGACTAGCGGTGGAGCAATTTCTGAATGTAACAAAAAGTGTAATTTTTCCTCAGTAACTGTACTTCAGTTTATTATCATGTATCTCAAGAAACTAATTAAAATACTTTCCCAGAGGGCTGAGGGGAAGAACCAATCACCATTTCTTAAAATGAATTCTATGCAACGAAACAGTGCTAATGTAATGTTAGGGATGATAAAACAAGTACAGGAAATGAATGTTAGGGTTGAAAGCTTATCCTTCAACTCTGCCTGCCCAAGCACTCCCTTTATATTATGCCTTAAAACGTGATCTCTTTATATGATAAAATAAATTGTCAAGTCATACCAAAAATACTATAAATGGGAACTTACACAAGCTTTGCATAGCGGTCACCATGAAAGTTTACACAAAGGGTTATCTGTAGTGATACAGGAATGTGCTATTTCTACCCCGGAAAGAGGAGTGCAGTAGTTACTGACATTTAGGAGCTACTACTGGGAAAATAATCACAGTAAATGTTTTCTTATATTGCCTCCCCACTTCACTTTTAGGAAAGCTTTCCCCCCTCAAACCAGCATCAGATTCAGGACTGGGATTCACAACTGGAATCATGAATCCACACCTGACCGTCATATCTCTTCTCCACCTTGGTAATCTGATTGTCATCTGATTAGCAGTAAAATTGACATCGTGCAGTTTTGTTTTGGGACATAGAGGCTAATAAAGTAAGACTAATACTGCTTGCGGTGTTATGCAGAGACGCTGCAACACAAAGTAGTGGGGTCAGCTAGTCAACGTTCGAAGCGCAACCAAAACTCAAGGCAGTCCTGTACTGCTTGTCCTTTAACCTTTCTTCTAGTTTTTTCTAGTCCCTGGAAATTATAACTATCCTTGCTATGCAGTTTGATCCTATAAAGCAAAATGACTGGACAGTGATTTGCTGTAAGGATAGTTCAAACTCCTTTTCCTCCTCCCTCCCTCCAAATTTACCTCTAACCAGAACAACTGTGGAAAACTTTAGTCCCAAAGGTTAGTGTTTTGACAAGTTATGATTGTGTGAAAACAAGGGATTATAATGGAAACTGATTTGCAACCTTAATTATAGCAGTCACTAATGGCAACCACTATAATATATGATAATTACTTGGAGTAGGTTATGTTACAGTACATAGAAGCTTTGAAAAAAAAAGATACACCAAGGTTCACAGCATTTTTTTAAAACTACGCTGATGACTTGGTTTGCCTGAAACTAAGTTTTACATTATTAAAAGGGATAAATCCATTTAACTTAATCATACTTTACACACTAGCTTCACACACAAAAATTAGATTTTAATACTGGAGGGAAAAAAAGAATAAAATGATTAGAAAATGAAAAATAACCTTACCAGGCTACAAGGTTAGCATTATGAGTTTAAGCACACATATACAAAAAATGGGAAATGCAAAAATTAAAGTTTTATATCAAAGTTTGAGCAAAATATGTGCACCCCCCCACAGGGTAATTTTCATTTCATGGGATATTATGCTTAGGCAGTGACTTCTGGGCTGGCCATCTTTCATTAGACTGAACAGGAGTGGCACAGGCAAGTCAATTGGATGAGAATCCCATTCCTTCCCCGTGTTTCCTCTGGGAACAAGGAGAAGATGACAGCAATGAAGGAAAGGGTAGCAGGAGATAAATACTTTGTATGCCAAAGTTGAAAATTTTGCAGCTGAAGACCTCAGTTAGGAAGATGTCCTGTTCCACAAAACAGCATTTGAAAACACCGCTCTCCATAATGTTAAAAAGTCATGTAATCATTCAGTTATTCCTCTTGCTACCTTCCTTGGCTTCTGAAAAAAGCAGGAGCGAAGTGGAAATTTCTTTTCTACGATTCTACTAGTGTTGGCCTATCTTTGCAGAAAGACATCTGAAAGATTTTAAACAGAGAAAAAATACTGTCTACTCTTAAAAATCAAGTAAAAAAAAAAAATCTAATTATTTTTATATTGCAACATCAAAAAGTAATTACATTGCAACTAACTATGAAAAATTTCAGTTCAAGAGGATCACGCTTGGGAATATGCAGTACCAGACTGGAATATATCAGGAAAACATTTATAACAAAATTTCAACTGTACCTATTTTTATGAGGACACTAGAAATAAGATATAGTCTTGAGCTAGAATTGTTAAATGCAAAACATTTCAAAAAAATGAAACCACCTAATTTGGGGACTGTAAACACAAAACTTAAACAAAAATCTGTGAAGGATCACTGCAAGGGAGAAAATACATTCACAAAGAAGAAACTTCTCCTTAACTTGTAAATCAAACAAATACTTCACATTTTGAAATGTCCCTGGAATTCCAGCGGATGTTAGTTCATTAAGTTATTCATGTTTGTCAGTATAAAACACACTAGCTCTTTTAAAGTAACATCTATAATTTAAGAACTGCGTTTTCACCACAGAAGCCAGTGAGGCATTCATTGCCAGTACTCGCAGTAATTGCTGAAATACAAATGACAGAAGTTCTACAGCTAGCTAATAAAAGCATGGACATTTGGGGGACTAGCATGACCACAGATGATGAAAGATGGAATATTACTAAACCAAACAAATCTTTCCAGCTGATAGCAAACAACTGATACTTTTTTTTTTTTTTAAACTATACCAACAATCACAATAAACAGTTAAAACCCCCAACCCTCTATGCTATAAATAATCAGATATATTAGGATTTCCTATGGTAATATTCTAGAGTGCTGTTTTGCTTTAAGAAAATAAGTAGTATTGTTCAGCAACAGTAGAAGCACCCAACAATGCGTCCATGTCCTTCCAGATGATCTTTTGATTGCCATTTCTGTGCCCTATTCAAGATAACCAAGGTAGCCATTTTATTTCAATTGTATGATTCTTAATGGTACACCAGCAGCCTTCCGTACCGCCTCAGAAAGTCTGCGTCAAAATACAGTCCAGGATTGCTTAAAGGTCAACAAACTACTTCCCAACTATGGTTTAGAGAAGCACAAAAATGCCACTGCCAAATGTGATAACCAATGTCCCTCTTTTTGCCCTGTTCAGTTCCTGTAGCACTATATTATTTTTCCCCAAAATAAGGCATGACTACTATTCACAAGATACAGTGCACTACTATTCAACTTAGTGCCTCCTTTCTGAAAGATCAGTTTTGCACATTGACTAAGAGTTACTTAAAATCTTCTAAACGTGTGAAAGTTACTTGTATTTCTGCTGGACAAACCGACACATACCTTTGAAGACAGTTCTGCACTCACAAAAGACGCAAACAAGGATTAAAATTATAATTAATGAGAAATTATAAGAGAGACTGAAACATCAAAGAATTTCCTGGAAAACAAATTTTCTGATACCTTTATTAGTTTGTAGGAAGCCCAATATAAAATTTATCATACATTAATCAGTTAAAAGAGCTATATTCCCAAACCACGTATACAAATGATACTTCCATGGTTTTTAGAATCCATCAGTTTCAATGCTATAAACACATGAAAATAAAGCAACACTACGAATTGGTCGCCGTGTTTTCTGATGATCTGTATCCTTACCCAGCCCTTTCATCATAATGAAGGCACTGCATCATCAATTAATTTTAGTCAATGACAGTGCCAATGACATAATTCTCCTGCCACTTTTATTTTCTTGGTGAAGCGTTTCCCCATCTAGGAGTGGCATAAATCACTTGGAGAAATTGTGTCAAATGTTGGCTCACGACCATCACTCAGAAAATGCTGCTTGCTCTTCTAGGTTTGCCCTGTAGTACTGCGTACAAAGACCACAGGCTTTATTACTAAAATCTACATAAGCAATAAAATGTGTGTATCCTCTTCCCCTCTCTAGTGACAGTGAAACTTTACATAAGGGCTCCATCTTTCCTGTTCTGGGGACACCAGGTTATCCACCAGCTACTCATTCTGGAAGCATTATGAGGCCCTGATAAATTCCTGTTCGCTTCAATGTTCAAAAGCAGTGAGACTGGCAAAAAGCTTGCACGAGGGCCAAGGATAAATTATACTTATGAAGTAAAAAAGGTAAACGTTTTCCAAAATGGCAAACCTTTTCCAAAATGTCATCTAACACAATAGTTGGGACGCCCTATTCAGCACATTCAAAGACATGAATAAATTGCATCCAAACCAAGATTCTGGATTCTTTTTCTCGCCTGTACAAGGTTTTTTTTAATTAGATTTTTCAGAACAATTTTGTTAGAATTGATTTAATACTTCAGTTCAACTGTCTTCAGAGAAGGTCCCCAAGGGATACATCTTGTGTATCAGCACATAAGAATGAAAACGCCTAAGCTTGCATTCACTTTACTTGTTGAAGAACCAGCAGTACAGGTTGAAGCTGTCCACTGAACACATTTACCTTTAAATGGAAAGTTTTCTCCTGCCAGAAAATAACACTGTTTTAAAATTTCCCAACCAGCGTGACTGAAATTTCTTCACTTTCTTCTAGTGGCACAACTACTCCTTGTTCCTGAAGGTTATGTTGCTAATTGAGGCCATCACGGCTTCTTTTACACCTTTGTTGTCTTCCCTAATCCTCTCTCGCCTCTGTTCCAGAGAAACTGTACCAGGCTAAAAGTGATCCAGCTCCCCCGCTACACATCTCCCGCATGTCATTAACACTTCTTCTAAATTCCTAGGGTTAAACCACAAGTTCCTAATCTAATCTGTCATTCACTGACTGAAAACATTGATAGGGAACAGATTTAAGACGAAAAAAAAAAACTTTCTTTCTCATAGTAGCTATACATTAACTTAATTGCTATTTTCTCCCTCTAACACTTTAATAATCTAAGTGCATTAACAGATCGACTCACTTCAAACCTACACTAAAGCAGCATAAGAAAATACCACCTCAGCTGTGTGTTACCATTTTCTCAGCTCTATCACCATCACAGCTTATATGATGCTCCCAGTCTGCTCCACAGCAAGCTTCCTTGAATCCTAGAAGATTTCTATAAAACTAGTCCAAAAAGCTGATATTCCCTCCTGCCCACTTCTGCCTTTATGCCACAGCTCACCTTCCCCTCAATTGCATCAACACAGATTTGGTGTAAAACCAAGTAACAGAATTGACCTTGTCAAAAGCCTTTCTTTTCATACAGAATAAACCTAATTTCAGTCTCATTTCAATTCAATTCACAGTGTCCCTATCGCTTAATAAATGATTTTGTTTCATTCCCTACTTATAGATCTTACAAACAGAAATTTGAAAGTCATTTAAACTAAGAAAACTAAAAATTTATTCTGCAGAGTGGCCTCAGAAAATATACATCTAATCTGACAGTACTAGAAAGCTACTCATGACATAAGCTAAAAAAAATTTAAAATCTCTCTTGGCCCTTGCTCCCAAAGACAATCACAGCCATAAGTAACATAGTTTTTCCTAAATCCATGACATTTTTGGTTTTGAAAAGTCTTTCTCTTCAAGAGGTGATTTGTTAAATTACTGTTAGAAGCCAGTGACATTGAAAAAATCTGTCAGAATTCTGAGCCATTTCCTCAGTCATGTTCTAATGAACTTAACTGGCTCTTCAACGCAGTTCTGAAGTTGGTTTCAACCCAAAGAAACCTGACAAATGTGTTCCATACATACAACGTGGTTGATAAAATAATGTTTTTAAAATACTAAACTACTTTTTTGTGCCACTGATACCACAATTCTCACTAGGGACCTCCCAAAATGTATTATTTTAATTGTATCTGAATCAAAACATTGTTTAAATTGAAGAGTAATCTGTGTTAGCTCTGCCTGGTCCCCATTCGTTTATGTTTTGAGATCCAAAATTACACTCAGAATAAGACCAATCTAATTCAGAGCACGCCACAAAGTAGCTAATAGCTAGTAGCATCTTGATCGCATTTGCCACATCCTTCTAGATGTGAAACACTGGTTTATCTTTGTTTTGAGGTGTTTTAAAAGTATGAACTGCAATCGAATGCGATCCTTCACTAACAAAGAAATTAACATTTAGTTAAATATTGGCTTCCTTGCAGAATACACCATACCTTACACCTTGCATATTCACTTGCTAATTATTCCTAAATACATAAATGAATTGGCCAATATCTTTAATAAATATGCCCCAAGGTTAAGGGACTCTGAGTATGTCTAATGATGTTTTAGCAAATAATATTTCACTCACATTTAAAATCAAGTAAAGGACATTTCCATTTCTTCAGGCTGTAGAGCTTGATCAGTTAAGATCTATGGGGTTTTGCTTTTCCTGGGGAAAGGAAGGGGGAGTTGAGCAGTACCTTGGGATAGCGGTCATGGGTTATTATACCAACATCCTCAAATATAAATCTACACGGTACTTTGCCTGAATTGATACACAATGAAATTGCTATATACTCATATGATTCAATTTCATGTTGCTTCAGGTTAAAACAAGCCACACTTTCATGTGTTTGAATACAATTCCCAAGGCTGTAGTTTTTACAGTACATTTATGCATAGCCTAAATCACTCCTGTGCATAAAGATGAATGGAAAATAAGGGTGTTGGAGGTAAATAATAAAACACTTTCTTTCCTTTCTTTTTCTTAGAGCACACCGATTTTCACCTTCCAATACAACGTTAAAAAAAAAATCCATATTGGCATTCATTCTCCACAAAAATTACCTTTTTAATACAGCTAAAAGAAAGAAAAAACACTACTGAAAATGGATTCTGATGATTATATAGAAATTCTCTAGACAACAGTGGCTATGTATGGGAAAATGTGTGTGTATAGAAGGTTGTTAAAGGAAAGGGAGAATCATCCTTCCAATGACTTGTATAGAAGCCATTGATTTATTCTTCATTTTCAATCTGCTGTTAAGTTTCAAAAAAAGTGTACCGCTTAAGTGGGAAGGGACAACACGACATTTATTTCTAGCGTTTCTGAATTAGTTTTGCTTATTTTTAAGACTATGCCATAAGCACAATTCCAAACATGGCATGCAGGCTAAATTTGGTCAGTACAGGCATGCACTTTAAGTCAGACTTTGGTTGGCCCTGCATAAATTCTTGACATCACAGAATAAGAACCTTTTCTTTGCTAACATATTCAAACACCACCATCCATTAAAAAAAAAAAAATAAAATTATGCAACTGAGTAGATGTGTCAGGTGCCAGGATCAGTAGAAGGAACAGGGTAGCTGTGCTCTTTTGTCACCACAAGTTCAAAATAAAAGTAGACAAGGCAAAGAACAGATATACCATAATACAAAGGGTATGAACTCTACCAGTGATCCAGAAAGTGCTGTTGTTATCCCAACACAGCATCGGGGAAGAACACTAGAACTTATAGCTGCTCTGGACCTAATCTGTACCCTACTACTCTGAATGAAGCTTTAAATTTTGAGAAGCCTTTGACCACTGCGTAAATTATGAATGCTAAAGCAGGGACCCAGTCACCCTCCCTCCATACATGTTGTGGAAGGACATCTGTACATAAGAGGCAAGGTTCTGCTCATGCCTAAAAAACCAAAGAGATTATCAGAGTACCACTGCACTGGCCTTTTTGTATTTTTTTTTTTTTTTAATTTCTACAACGATAACTTGGTAACTCACATATGCCATTGATTAATTTTATTTTTTAAAGCAGATTCAAGCAAAAGCTAACTCATCTGCAAATAACTTGAGTTCTTCAAATACACCAACTCCAGATAATGCTACTTTTGGATTCATGTTGTTTGTGAATTTAGCAGTTAAGACTTGTGTAAGTTCCTATGAGTCATGGCACGCAAATGATGCCACAGAGCCCTGCCTAAGCAACCGGGTCGCAGTGGTTCATGCCCTCTGCTCCTCCCCCACTGTCCCATCAGCGATACACAAATTCATCAAGAATCAATAACCAAAACCGTATCTGCTCTACTGGCAAGTAACTTACAGCTTTTGCTGCATGCACCAAGTTCCTTTCATTGCAAGATTTGCTCTGGAGAGTGACAATGACAAACTGATGCAATGCTGCTAGTACTGAACACTTTTTGATCATCCATCCTTATTTCCTGATATTGCTCACTGAGGGTATTAATTTATAATTATGATAATGATTATTTTGTAAATAAATAGGACTGGAAAACAGATTAAGCACTCAAAGGTTTCTGGGCCTAAAATACATAAAACTGAAAAGATGAAAAACATCAATGATAAATGGGTTTCCATTGTGAATCTATGTAATTATAACTAGTCTTTACTTAACAGATTTGCTTCTTGTGTATACATCAACCCTCATCAAAGCCAGAAAGACCCTTACTATAAAATTTCCTTAGCTCCCTAATTTAATCAATTTACTATTTTCTCGTAAGGTTCACCAGCCATAGCAGTGTCTGGATTCTTGACTGTCTTGTGTTTAAAATTTTCTGTTATCTGCCCTTTATGATCCTTCTGATGGTGATGCCATTATGTAATCCATGCCTTTCTAATCTTAAAATAAGGCAATGGAAGCATTATACATGTTTCAAGGTAAAGCAGAATGTTTCATAAGTGAATAGCAGTACAGATTCCACATTTATGACCGACATTACACCAATTCTGCTGTCTACTGAGTTCATGACATTATTCTGGATGTAGACACATCCAGGTGATTTCTGGACCTTGTAACTGAAAGGCTGATAATGTCTTCCCAGATCTGCAGAGACACACGATTCAGAGACAACTTGGTTTAAAAGGAAAGAAACTGCACCTAAGTCACATTTTGTGAGGTCTCAGAGCTCTCCTCCTGGCCTCTGATTTTTCTGTTCATCATGTTGGATTTATTCTGGAAAGGACTGGCAAAACTTGAGAACAAAAGGAAAGTAGTAAGTGGACAGCATCCCATGACTACTGGAAAAAGAGGGCCTAGTTATAGAAGCATTTTCAGAAAGGGGACACCTCTTTGTTACAAATTCTCCTGCATAGTTCCTCTGTGGTGCTGAACAAATCCTTTTCACAATTTCAGCTCTGGGTCTGGAAGACGAAGACACCAGCACTTCCTTTTTTTTTTTTTTTTTTTTTTGGGGGCAAACAATGCATTGAAATCTGTAATGGGTACACAGTTACTATGGGTCATGACTGCAGTTAAATAATGAGCGAAATATAAAAACAAACTAAGAAATAACTTTCCTTCCCTTAAAATCCATTTTGGAGTGTGCATTATATGAATGCTCAATTTGGAAGCATAGTTTTATATACCAAGTTACTGGTATTTTATTTGCATTGGAAGCATTTTATATTGCAGTTACTTCACTTAAGATTTTCATGTTTCTTTTCCTTTTACCCTTCCAGCCAGAAGCTTCTGCTTAAAATCCTTCAAAAGATGGAAAGTCAAACATGGTACTTCACTGCTTGCTAAAGAACTGTAAAAGGTCCTAGCTTTCATCTTCCTCAGTTTCTTTATTTGCCAAGCTATGGGCAAGCAATTTTACTTCATCTGTTTTTATTTATGTAACACAAGATGGGTGCAGCTCTTTCATAGTCCCTCCAGTTCTTTGAATAATTATCTTGGGCAATAGATTTATCTTCATGTCACCATATAAGAGACTGATAAAACATTAGTGCCTCCAATCAGACTAATCACTACCCCTTTTGCTTTTTAGTTTCTTAGCAGAAGGGGCATTTTCAACAACTACCTTCTACAAGCAACAATTTTTTAAAGATCTTAAAGACATCTTCATACCCAAATTGTATTTTATTTTAATTTTTGCATCCAATTTTATTTTAGTTTTTAATCACTGTGATTTAGTGACTCATATACATTCTCAAAGCATTGTTTCTGTGTGTCATGAGCAGATTGCTTATACAAATTTGAATCTCACAACATAAACAAACACAGACCAGGACAAAAGGAACCACAAGTTACCTGGCAGTTCTGAAAACGCTCTTGAGCGTGCTCCCATTCCATAGTTTTATATTGGTGCTTGCGAGCATTCTTTCTAGTGACTTCTGTGGGAGCTGTAAGTAAGCCTTTCTAATAGAAGCCTCAGTAAAGTTGAACATTATTTTTTCTAGTATAACATATAATACATGTTTTGACTCAGGTCTCTGGAAACTCATTCCTTTGTTGAGGAGCATTTCCATTCTTAAAAAAAATATCTAATACATTACTCTCCGTCAAAACGGTGGAACAGAACTGCAAAAGAATGAATTTCTGGTCTGGTCATACAGTAGCTTTAAAATTCTGCCTTATGAACTCCCCTAAATGAATTCTTACCCATTCTTATCCTGCATTAATGACTGTTCGACTTGCCTTACACTTCATTAGAGGAGTACACACATTTTATCTTACATGACGATGACAATAAAAATCAACAATACAAAACCTAAATGCAAGCTAGAGCATTTCAGGGGGGGAATAAAAAAACAGTGCCACCAAAAAGCTACCTTGAAAACAGATATGAAATTAATCGCTTTCTATTAATGGCGTACAAAATCTGATCCACCAAACCACACAAATCTATGATTACAGACATCCTAATGGTAGGTCTCAAAGTTACTCAATCAACACTTGAACTTGAAAAAAAAACAGATAAAGAATGAGTGCCACAAGGAAGAATTAAAAGGGAAAAGAAAAGCTTATTTGGTTTTCTTTGAGGCTTAAGAACTTTGCGAATTTTTCCTTGAACTCTTATTAAAACATGACTTGGTTTTCAACTGCAATAACCCTTCAATCTTCTACCTGCAAATGCTTTCCCAGTATTGAAAGAACCATTTACTTTCTGCTTCACCCACCCTGCAAGATTTTCTGCACAGCACTGATGGGTAGAGGAGGACCATAACCTTACCACTCTTCAAGCATTTATAAAGATCTACTGCAACACTTTGATTGCCTGTGTTAGCCATTGTCAATGAAAAAATATACAACTTGTCTTAGGAAAGTTAGCCTTCGTCCAGGGTAGTTTTACAATCATTTATATTCTATACAAAAATGACTGTTGTTACTGCAGTTTTGCTATATTTTTAAGACACATAAAACTCATACAGCAATTCTTTCTGCTCATTTTTACAAACACTCCCTCTTTTCCTCAACTAAGATTTCAATACAATGGATACAATGGCATTTAAGAAAAAAGAAAAAAAAAACAACCTTTCTTCAGCTTCAATAAAAAGGGTACTTGCAATTAAATGCTACAGGAGGCAGACCATTGTCCTGACCACTGCAGCTCCTCTGCAGAACTTACTCCCTGATGTTTGTGTTTAAGAAACAAAAGCAAGAGACAGAGATGGTGCAGATGGGCTAAAGCTAAAAAGCTGACCTGTATGTCACCCCACCCCTTCTTACCCAGATCCATGCTTTTTGAGGCTTTCAGATTAATTGATTCAGACTGCTTGGCTGGTGTCAAAGATCTGAAGTTGATGTGCTGATCTGTTAAATGCACTGCTGAATTTATGATAGGGCTGCAGGGGAAAAAAAAAAAAGACACATGTAAAATATTTAGGCACCAGTTCAAAACACAAGAGAACTAATTAAAGCATGCACAAATATACATGTTTCTTCCTCCAGTTGCTTACAGCCATGCATTTTAAAATCAGTTATTGATCCTCAACTTTCTTTTCTGAGACTTAACACCTCCAGTCACTTGTTTTTCATCACAGATGCAAATATAAATGTAAATGCTTAGTGATAATTGCTTTTAAACAACTCCGTTTTTATTTAGCAGAAGAAAAGAGCAACATACCAGTACCTGCTACTTTTTTTTTCCGCATTTTGCTGGTTCTATTTAACCACTGCATTTCCAAATAACATGCTACCGAAAGTTGGAAAAATACTTCCGAAGTACCTGGCTCAAGTCTACTTCATCTGCTAACATTAAGTTATTTTACAGCCTTGCACCACTTCTGCAGAGGCTGGATCCTAGAGGTCTTATGGAGGGTGCTACTCTGAAGAATTCCAAGGTATTGTGGTTTGTTTTTTTGTTTTGTTTTTTAATTATTTTACTTCAAGTTAAGCAACTATCAAAACATATCAAATTCCACCTGAGTGAAACTCAAAGTAACTTTCACCTGTGAGAAGTCAAAAACACATGCAATGCATCTGAAATGTTTTGTGTCTGTTTTCAACTCAGAACCCCTTTTTTTTTTTAAATGCTCTAAAACCAAAAAGCAATTCCAAAATTAAAACCATGTATTTCCAAACTGTTCAGTCAAAAGGTTTGATTTTACAGCATCAAAACACTTTCCCCAATTTTTTGCGGAAACACAATTTCAGTGAAATCAGTGTGACTTGACACAGGAATTCAATTTCAACAGAACTTAAGTTCCAAATGGAAAACCAACACAACCCTGGAAAAAAGTCAAGATGGGAGAAAGGGCCTGTAAATTCATCATCATTTTCATACAGCATTATCATTTAAGAGAATGTTTTTGCTCCCAGCTTGTTGAAAAATTAGGAACAGATTCTAGCAAACAACTGCAGCTGAGAATTTAATGCAGAGTCTATGGAGACTTTTCTTTGTTTACCATACCATATATACCTGCCTGGGAGTCCAGAATTTATGAAATTACTCTAGTGAAATTACTCTATGTTAGCAAAAAGAAAATAGTTACAAGAGTCTTCACTGTATGAAGAATTCAAGGTATCCATGATAAAATACATCTACTCTTTGACACTAAGTGCAACCAGTCATTTAAAGGGTAGATTTTAATCACGTCCATGTACACAAGGACAGAAGTTTTTAGTTGAAATGCATACTTTCCCAATATCATTGCAATAAAACAGTTGTATGACTATCAAAACTGAATATATAGAAAATGAGTAAACTGTTCAACGTTGAATATTCAGCATCAGAAGTATGATAGGTTGAGATGATGCTTTGATTTGAATCCTGTGCTATGTGAGGCAGACAAAGGATATGCCACCATGAACTTCAATATGTTTACATTTTTTTCTGCACTTCCAAACTTCAGTATTTACTAAGGAAATTAAAGCTTGTAGCTGCCATCAAGCCTACCAGCCTTTACAAAAGCTATTCCTAAAATATCTAAAAAATCTACCCAATGCATTTGCAACTGGTAAAGTTCCCATTAACTTTTCCCCTACACATTTCAATGTTCAAACTTACTGAAGCTTCATTTTGTGACCTCTACAATGTCTTTGGCTGACGTGCTGCATAAGAAGATTCAGTTTCCTACAAAGTGGCTTGGACTTTTAAAACTTTAAGAGACTTCAGGCACTGCATCTACACATAGCACCCATTGGTATAGCTTTAAATTAACTTTTTTTCTTAATTGGGATTATGTTTTAGGATTCTTTTTGTTTTAGTGAACACATGCTGGGTATTGTGATCCATATATCAGGGACAGCAGGAGTACTGCAGCTTATGAAGAACTGGAATGTACAATGCACTAAATGCTAAAATAACATTCCCAGCTTATATTAAAGGATCATCCAGATGACTAAAACCAGATTTTTACATAATAAAAAGTGATTTTAAAATCAACTAGAACTACTATCACAACCACTTATGAGCAATTAGGGCTGTAATTATTAAGAATAGCCGAAGTCCAACCTATGACTATAATCCTCATTCAGCAGATCCTCACTGGGATGCGGTGGGAGAGGTGGAGGGGTTTCGTTTTCACCATTGCCATGATCAGACACCGTCAACTCTGAAATAAAATTTTAGAAGGGGTTAAATAAGCCACAGAAACAAGTACATTATACCTGTTCACTGATCAACGACTGGACTGGAAGGCCTCAAGCAATGCTGAAGTGAGTCACAAATTATTCAAATCCCTAAACTAACTAAACTAGAATTAAAATCACACCAAGCAGAAAATATACCCCTTGGGATTTCCTGAAGAGCTGATTTTCAGATTTGCATATGCATAATTAAACATAAATATAGGGAAACTTTGTGCTTGTAGTGAAGTTGAGTGCAAGGCACAAATTGCTTTACTCCATTTGAGTGGATTTTCACTTCTACATAGCTGCATCCTAACTGATTGTAGGTTCATGTTTTCATTTCCTTTGATGGGGAGCATTTACTACCTTTCATGTACAGAAGAGAACCACATTCTCAGCAAAGAGCTCAGAAGACGACAAATTTCTGTTATCCCGTGGCAAGAGAAGAAAGAGACATTTCGGAATTACAGTCTTCATTTTCCTACCATTATAGTAATTCCTTCTTTACCTTTACAAAAGGCATTCCATTCACACCAGAAAATTACTTTGGACCAACAAAAACATGAACTACTCGCTGAAACCATTCAGTGGTTTGCTAGGCAACAACACCCGCATACCTGCAGTATTTAATGTGACTGCTGTGCCTGCTGTAGGCCAGTTGTCCTGTAAATTCACCTCTCAATCTAAAGGTCTAATCTTATAAAAAGTCCCTACATTTTTCAATGCAGAATACGTCTTCACCCCCTCCAAAACTTAACAGGAAACCAGGACACTTAATAATCCTTGGGTTTCAGTGGCAGGTAAGTGATTTAAAAATATTGACATACCACACTTTCATGTGACCTGTTTTGTTGCGTTGAATGTTAAACAATCCTGCGTGGAAGTACTAATCTGACTTGAGAGAAAGAGTTTACAAGGAGGGGATCAAGGCAGACAACAATAGATTATATTTATTAGATAAGAGCTGAGATAGTTCCCTAAAAGCAAATAAACAAAAAAATCCCAGAAAAACCACACTACAGCTCTAGAATCCTATAAAACTCCTACTGACTGGATAGCCTCCTAAAGATCAGAAAGACAAGAAATAGTTCAAATCCCGTATCTCAGGAAAAGTGAGAACGTCATAAGAA
This sequence comes from Egretta garzetta, assembly GCF_000687185.1. Taxonomy (NCBI): domain Eukaryota; kingdom Metazoa; phylum Chordata; class Aves; order Pelecaniformes; family Ardeidae; genus Egretta; species Egretta garzetta. Next base: position 925,024 of record NW_009259524.1, read on the forward strand.
ATGGAAGGTGAGCAGATGAGGAGAAAAGTTCTAACAAGACCTTAAAAAATATTGATTGCCAGTCTGATACAGAAAACAGGTATGCTACCTAACATACATGCACACGAGCTTCTTGCATGTTCTTTCAGGTTGCAATTTAAGGAAACAGAAATGAGGAGTAAAAGGCAATTTTTAACAAAGGGGAAACTCATACTGTTCAATGTAATTAAATGATTTGAAAGACAAATCAGAAGATGAAAAAATTTACTCATGTAAACCCACTCAGAACTACCAAAAATAAGCAGATTATGAAGCTCTGCAAAATATTGCAGGATATTAAGTAAGTAGGCAATGCAGGTGAAATTCTCTGTCAGTGACTGCAAAATGATACATATGGGAGTAGGGGAAAACTCTTGACACATACACAAAGGCTATTACTTTAACAATTACCGCTCAGGAACAATACAATAGAAGTGCACTGGATCATTCTTTGAATATATGCTTAGCGAAGTCAAAAGGAAACAGACATTCAGAGCCTTAAGAAAAGTCCAAACGCTCCATCTAAAACTCAGTTAATGGTGTGCCTAGTTTTGAAATAGCATCTAAGGTTTCATTCTTCCTGTCTGAAAGAGAATGTAATGTAATTCAGAAACATATTGAAAAGGTGGCAAGGGTGGTTGGGCACACGTAGAAACATTCCTACAAGAAACACAGGCTGGGATTCTTTGGTTTAGAATATGCAGCAATAAAAGGGGATACAAGAGGGGTTTATGCATAAGGTGAAAAGGAGGATCTCACTGACTGTCTCACACATAGTAACTAGAAGGCACCTAATGTAACTATCAAGTAGCACACAGAGAACAAACACGAAGTAGCATTTTTTCCTGTGCAATTAATCATGGAACTCATTGCCACATGAGGATGTTTTGGAAACAAAATAAAAAATAAATTAAGAAATGGACTAAAAGTTAGAGAGGTATCAATGGCACAATGGTCCAGACAGAACCTCTGATTTAGGAAGTCCTCAAACCACTGACTACCCAAAGGAGAAACCAGATACCTGATGGTGGAAGGGAAAAAAAAGAAAAGAAAAAAAAAGTCAGACCACACCTCTTTGAGCAGCCTCCAATAGCCATAGTTGGAAAGATTTAATATAACTACATGATATGCTCACTTTGATTCACAGTAATTGGCAAGTCATTTCACAAAGGCTGTTTGGTGATGGGTTACCACTGGGGTTTTTCTTGCGGTACGCAAACGGTACATACAGAAAAACGTCAGACTTCCTGAGAGCATCAGAAATGATCACAAGGGACTACACCTCCCAGCAAAATGGAGCAGGAGCAAAAGAGTGAGAGAATTTCACTTAAGAGGCAGTCATTAGTTCCATGCTCAAGACCTCAGGAAATTACCTGAACAGATCCAGAGCAATCAGAAGAACAGCTAAGCCACTAAACACAGAATCACAGAATGGCCAGGGTTGGAAGGGACCTCGGGAGATCATCTAGTCCAACCCTCCTGCTAAAGCAGGTTCTCCTAGAGCAGGTTGCACAGGACATCATCCAGGCGGGCTTTGAATATCTCCACAGAAGGAGACTCCACAACCCCCCTGGGCAGCCTGTTCCAGTGCTCTGTCACCCTCAAAGTAAAGAAGTTCTTCCTTATATTCAACTGAAACTTCTTATGTTTCAATTTGTGCCCACTGCCCCTTGTCCTGTTGCTGGGCAACACTGAGAAGAGTCTGGCTCCATCCTCGTGACATCCACCCTTAAGATATTTGTACATGTTGATTAGATCCCCTCTCAGTCTTCTCTTCTTCAGGCTGAACAAGCCCAACTCTTTCAGCCTTTCCTCATAGGGGAGGTGCTCCAGTCCCCTAATCATCCCTGTTGCTCTCCTCTGGACTCTTTCTAGGAGTTCCTCATCTTTCTTGAACCAGGGAGCCCAGAACTGGACACAGTACTCCAGGTGGGGTCTCACCAGGGCAGAGTAGAGGGGGAGGAGAACCTCCCTCGACCTGCTGGCCACACTCCTCTTAATACACCCCAGGATACCATTGGCCTTCTTGGCAACAAGGGCACACTGCTGGCTCATGGTCAGCTTGTCGTCCACCAGGACTCCCAGGTCCTTCTTGTCAGAGCTGCTTTCCAGCAGGTCAGCCCCCAGCCTGTACTGGTGCATGGGGTTCGACCTCCCCAGGTGCAGCACTTGACACTTGCCCTTGTTGAACTTCATCAGGTTCCTCTCTGCCCAACTCTCCAGCCTGCGAATTTTCAAATACTGAACAGTTTAAGAGAGTGAATAATTGAGTCTGTCTATAAGATACATGTAAGATTGACAAACAAAATTGAAACATTAATTTCACTTCTTAATCTTCTACGTTGACATTACCATACATGTATGAAAACAGAGATCCTGGTACAACCATGAAGACTCAGCAGTGTATGGTAGTAGAGAGAGTTTATGATTATTCTACTACTTAACAAGAGAGATGACAGCATTTCCCCTATAACTGTTTATAACGTAGGGTTATAAGAAATACACAGGAACCTCTAATGAAACACATTCCAGTAATCTTTCAACACCAGAAATGTGAAGCTGCTGGCACTGAAGTATCAATTCTCAAAGAGGTTGTTCTAAAAAACACTGAATCTGTGCAACAGCTTGGCAGCAAAGGAAGTGAGGACCTGAAGGCAGCAACTATTATTCATGCAAAAATAGAACAAACAACGGCACTTCAATATCAGATCAGTATCCCCTCCCCCCTTATTTAAATATCCACAGGCAAGACAAAATGTAATGTTTTGGCTATAACCACTTCTCCCAGACATTAGTTTTTCTTGCTCATGTATAATAAAAAAAGACTCCTAAAACAGACAACAATAGTAGCAGGCCAAGCTTCAGTGTATTTTTGCTGAGCTTTTACAAGAATTTTACTGGTAGGAGCAGTGAATGATATTAGAAATAACTTATGAGAAAACATTAATTGAGAAAGTGACATTTTATTAAACGTATTACAGCTCCTGTCATATAATTCTTACATTAGATCCTGTATTATGTTAAAAATCTCTTCTATCTTTTATTATTCTTTGTAAAAATATACCAACTTCTACATACAAGAGCTGGATAGCACACTGTAAGAATGTACAAGGAACTGTTGCTGCCTGTCACAAGAAGCTCACCACATCTGTGACTCAGGTCCTTAAACAGACACACAACCTGAAGTTCGTAACTGAGTTAATAATAATGAGGGTTGTGCATAGCTGTAGTGGTTTGCCTTTACAAATGCCTTAAAAGACTGAGGACAAAACTGTGCTAAGAAACAATACAAAAATATGTTTGAACCAGGGACTGGAAATAAGCGACGTGTGCATATGGAAAGCAGAATGAGTATTAGCTCAATAATAATTAATACTATGACTTCAAAATTAGAGAAAAATTTCTACAACATGCAGGACTGCTGTAAGCCCAAAGTGGTTTTCACCAAGAAAACTTCAGATCGGAGCCCTGCTGCAGACACCCAGCTGCTGAAGGCACCCATGCAGTTCTCCAATAAGATCACTTAAATTTTACTCATCAAATGCCAAACCTCCAACAGAAATTGCAATACAATGCTACTTCTAGTAAGTGCTAGAAATGTCTTTGTCATCTGTTGTCCACTGATTCAAATTCCAAATTGCTCCCAGGCCGGGGCTGGGAAGCCCCAGCCATGCCAAACCCTCCCTGACAATCAGCAGCACTCCAGAGCATCCTTCCCACATCTGACACACATTCTCTTCTGAGGCCATCACATTTTTTTGCTGTAATGCCTTCTTACCATCATTCTTTAATTAAAAAGATGTCTACTGAAAATTATTTTATGAATGAGCTGCAAACTAGTCAGCCTGGTTTTTGGATCACAGTTGGAGAATCCTTACCTGAAAGTCCAGCTGTTCAACATATTTTGTTCTGAACTTTAAAAGTGACAAGTTACCTGTTGCCATTCACCTGTATCAATGGCTCCTGAGCAGTTGCTTATATGCCCCTCTACTCTGCTTTGGTGAGACCTCACCTGGAGCACTGCATCCAGCTCTGGAGCCCTCATCACAAGAAGGACATGAAACAGTTGGAGCGGGTCCAGAGTTGGGCCACAAAAATGATCCAAGGGCTGGAGCACCTCTCCTATGAGGACAGGCTGAGAAAGTTGGGCTTGTTCAGCCTGGAGAAGAGAAGTCTGTGGGGAGACCTGATTATGGCCTTTCAGTACTTAAAGGGGGCCTATAGGAAAGATGGGGAAAATCTTTTTAGTAGGGACAGCTGTGACAGGACAAGGGGTAATGGTTTTAAACTAAACCAGGGTAGGTTTAGACTAGATGTAAGGAAGAAATTCTTTACAATGAGGGTGGTAAAACACTGGAACAGGTTGCCCAGAGAGGTAGTGGAGGCCCCATCCCTGGAAACATTCAAGGCCAGGTTGGACGGGGCTCTGAGCAACCTGATCTAGTTAGCGGTGTCCCTGCTCACTGCAGGGGGGTTGGACTAGATGACCTCTAGGGGTCCCTTCCAACCCAAAACATTCTATGATTCTATGTTTTTTTAAGCAAGTGTTTAAAGGGATTTGCTGCTTTCTGATCCTTTGGCAGTGGCTAACTCTACAGGGCAGGCTAGCTCCAAGGATGACCCTTTTCTCCTGTAACTACAGAATCAGTGTAAATTCCATAAAGAGAAATGTAAGGTAGATCTAAACAAAAGGATGTGATCTTCCAATATTTACAAGCGCTTGAGTTGATATCTAATTATTTGTCTGGAGACACATTGTCAAAATACTGAAGTCAACACAAATAATTTACCCCTAAATTTTATGCAAGTCACTCTTGACCTTTACAGATAGGGGCTCTTTGGTTTTGGTTAAAGGTACTCCACGCAGTCATCACAGCAGCCTATGAAATTACTTTTTGCAGGCCACACAGATTTTGCAGTTGTCTAGGGAAGTGGAAAAAATCATGCATAATGCAACTACATCAAAGAAAATTTTTTTTTTTTCCCTACTGGAAGGTATTTAAGTATGTGCTTGGCTTGAAGGATAAGAGCACACTTAAAAGGATAGGGGTCAAGACCATCTCAAATACTTAAACTTTTTAAATAACTAGTATCTTGCTGAGTCAGGTGCAAATTGGACAGATAGTACAGTATGCCATCAGAAATGAAAGAAGACAGGAAAATAAGTGGTCTTAAAAGCTCTTACTTATATGCTTGCATATGCTCATACATACAGGTTTTCTTTGTACAACGTACACATCTAATTTTTTTAATGAGTTCATTAATAATTCTAATTTGTAAATTAAGGGACTGTTTCTAACCTTTGAACAAATTTTTACCTTTAAGTCTAAACTAAGCAAGTGTACTTTATGAATATCACGCCTTTGTATAAATTAATTTAGTTTACAATATCCTGGGACATGATCTAAGAATTCAATGCAAAAATCATTGCACTCATTAAAGATATATAGAAAATAAACATTTTGACAACATATATTTTGCACTCATCATTTGTTTTTTATCCAACCTTACGTGTTGGGGCAGCGAGCTAGAAACTGTTACTTAAACTGGAATTTGTGCCAGGAATCTAATTCACAACTTCTGAGTCAGCTCTCCCACCCTCGCTGGATCTTCAAGCCTCAAAGTAACATAGTGTGCACTTACTCTAATTAACTGCTTTTCTAGTGGCTGTGGATTTCAAAAACCAAAAACACAAAGCACCTTCTTTTAGCACAGAGAAGGATATCTAGTGACTACCTTTTATTCTTTCCTGAGGACTGCATGTTACAAACTGCTGAAGAATAGTATCACTGCGTCGGGAAGCAGCTGCGAAGTTATGACTCCCGTCAAAGGCTGATTTTTGAAAGACTCCCTGGTCTGATCGTTCCTAAGGGAAAAACAGAACCACACATTGTAACAGAAAAATTAAATGCTTAGCAATGCAGGAGATCGGCCATCACTACAGACAGAGTACAAATACAGTTCACTATACATTGCTTGCTTTCAAATGAGAAACCTGAAAGATACCTTCAAAATGACTATCTGTTTTTGCTGACCATGAAATAAGACGATATCTAAGCAATAACAATCATTAAGAACGATGCACAAAAATGAAGGCTGTTTTTTTCATGACCCACAACTGGCTTCATTCAAATTCTCCATCTGGGAGGGCAGCTTGTGACATTGTCAACACAAGAACACGGGCAATGCCAATGGTATTTTTCTGCCAGCCAGCTGGTTCCCTTCTCTCAGAGACTGAGTGCATATGTTCTGATGATCACACACTAGCGCAGTTTTGCAAGTAAGGAGTTACACCAAACTCCCAAACGCAGGTCTTCTGGCTAGCAGCTAAACAAACTCCTGTCACACCTCTAGTCAGCTTTTCTTTGAGACATTCCCTCCCCCCATACATGCCATATCGCCTAATTTATTCTCCTGAGCAGTTGCTCAAAAGAAAAAAGGGGGGGAAAAAAAAAAAAAAATCACAGTTTCTAAAACTGGGACAGACCCAGAAAGACGTTTCTGTACTTGTTATTCAGGGAAAACAGAAAACCCACACAGGGGAATATTATGGCTAGTTTTCAAAATAACCTTTATAGTTTCTGTGATTTTATCTCTCTTTTTTGAAGGGGCCTCCAACTGGCTTCTATTTTTAAAGCGCATGTTCATTATGCCAGCAAATGATACACTAAATATATCATTCCTTAAATTCCATAGTCACATCTACAGAAGAAATGCATGTATCTAACCGATATAATTTCTTTGTAAAATGATGCAAGAGGTTTAATGCATTGGCAAGCGATTGCCTGCAAACCAACACATAAGGACAGCATGTTACACCATGCCTTCCAAGCTTAATAATAATAATAATAAAAAAATAATAAAGTAAGATATAAGAACAAATAAAATAATAATAAAATTATAAAAATGATAGAGTAATAAAAATAAACATAACTAAAAATGCAGTTCAGAACACAAATCAATGCTGGGATGCTCATGGTGACAATATGGCTACAAACGTAGTCTCAGTGGACAGGCAACACAGGCAACATTCTCTCCTCCTTCTCACTGTAGCAAAAGCCATCTGAAAAGTCTATTCTGAACCTCTGTACAGAAACACACACCGCACAGCCACTGACAATTATGTTTCTTCTCGTTACTGGGAATTCTTTAGTTTATATAAGATTCCTTATGTCGCAAGGTCCGCATTTATTACTTTCTCACAGGCACTGCTAGCTAAATTAAGCCTTGCAACATCTAAGCTACTACTACATTGGAGACTGGTACCCAGTGGGATAGGGAGCCTTAAATTAAGAGCACAACAAATCTGCTTTTCCAGCTCTTTGACAAATGACACAAATCAATAACCCAACAACTGATCAGTAACCAGCCTAATTTGAGTATTCAGCTTATAAAACATAGCTGTCATGGAAGACCTCCATTAGTGTCCTGACCAATAAAAACAATAATGCATTTCGAAACGTATTCTCCTGCTACCAAGCTGAGATGCAATATTCAGGGAGCTGTTTTGGGGAAAGGAAAGAATGGGCAACAACCCATTTCTGCTATGGTCTCCAGACTCAAATGGAATTACAACTGAACCTAAAGACTACCCTATAAAAATTAATTCCTGTCTAAAATGAATTTGATTCAATCAAGACCTCATTATGCATTCTTCATAGGGCATGAGTCAAGATTATTTACCTCTTTCATACATCTGGATAATATACAAAACTATACACTTAACTACAAAAAATCAGCCTCATACTTTTATTAGGTCAATCTGATGTTTGGAAGTTATTTTTTAAAAATTTTGGCTTTTGTTAAATGAAGAAAACTTGCAGGACAGAGCTTTATTTGAAGGTGAGCTATCCTTCTTATGTCACAAGAGTGCACAATAAATATAACATACTCCTTTATAATTCTTCCTTACACCATAATGCTACATCACATAGCAAAAGGAAAGCAAAAATGTGTTTTCCTTTAATGTATTCCAGAACTGCTAATGAGTATTTCCCGGCACGATTAACATCAGTGTGACTTTTGAAAAGTGCCCTCCCAATAAAGTTAGAGCATAATGTTCAGAAAGTAATATACTTCTAAATCTATTTCTCAATCAATCGATGGTAATAAATCAATCAATGATGGTAATAAGTCAAATAGAAAATTATCGGGAAAGCATTATAATATAATATATTATAATTATAATGCAGTTAATTATACTAAAAGATAACTGTATTCTCTTCCTCCCTCTGATATTTTATGCAAATACACCCACAAACATGATTGTTCTTAATATTTTTCTTAACTTTTTAAAATGTTCCAGCAATGCTTATTTAATAAGAAGCTTGAAAACATCTCTTGGAATGCTATAATGGGATTTATTGCAACCTTTTTATACCACAAATCCATTTGTATGTATTTTTATTTTAAGCAACTCTACAGATGTTGAAAAACTATTAAAATATTTACTCAAGGGTCAAAATTAAAACTGGGGTGAGCAGTAAGGGCAGCCAGTATACATACATCCATATTATCTATGTAAAGATGAAGAAA
>NW_009259524.1:934222-975211 GCF_000687185.1 Egretta garzetta
AGAGTGTACATATGTGCATGCATGCATGAAAGAGAGGGAGCAAGAGAGATCATAAAACCAATCCTTTTCAAAATAAGAGGCAATTGGCAAATATCGATTTATATGAGGTCTAGAAAACATAACCATCACAATTTCTTTCTTCTCTTATTTTGTTACTTTACTTAAGCAAATTTTATGTTAATCAACTCAGAAACCCATCCTGAAGGTGCGGCCTTCATCTGACCAGGGAAAGTAAAACATTAATTCCTTGAAGGTCAAAAAAAAAAAAAAGTGGAGAGACTGTACAGGACCAGAACAGCAAACACACACAAAAAGTGGAGTGAATTAAAATAGTGACAAAAATGAAAAAACAGGAGCGATGTAAAATCCAAATCACACTAAGACATTAAGGTCTCTGGTCGTAAAAACCAATGAAATCAGAAGAATTTAAATTGTCTGTATCAAATTGCCTTGAGGAGGTAGCAGATAGTCAAAATGACATGAACATTATGTTACAATACAACATTAATCCTAAATTAACCCCTTTTTGGGACCACATTTGTTTTGTTCTAATACTTGTCAAATTAAAATAAGAGGCAACTTTTAGCCTGGCCTCAACAGGAACAGCAAGACCAGGAGATATCAACCAGAAACACTGTGTGAAACCTGGCTCCAGGAAGTCAAGAATTCATTCTACCAGGAGGAGCTCTCTATGACCAAGACTTTAGCCATCATCTCTTGTATGCAAAAATGCTGGGACTGGAAAGACATTTATCTAGTAAATGTATTTACTGCTTCACCTCTGTCTGCACCTCTAGTCTCCGGAGAACTACCAGCTGGATCCTCCCACGAATGTTCCCCTCCATGGACATGGAACGCCTCAGTGTTTCCATGGCCTCATGATTTGACTTGCCCAGAAGTGACTCCCCATTTACTGCAACAAGCTGATCATTTATTCGCAAACGACCATCCTACAAGCAAAAAATAAAAACAAAATATTAAAAAACAAAAAAAAAATCCCAAAAATAATTATTAGGCAGAGGTGCTACATAGAGGAAAGCAAGATGCACACAATCAGACATTGCTTTCTAAAATTTAAGAAATGAGACTGCATAGTACCAGGTCTTTAAAAAGAAAAATCTGTTTGTCCATTAATTGACCATTTTTTCCTCCATTTACTATATTTCAGGAAGAGTTCATAGGGCAATTACAAACATAGAAGTGCATGCTCACACTGCTGTTTTTCTTGCATATACAATTTAATTTGTATCAGTTCTAAAAAGAAAACAGGAACAGGAGCTTTTGGTTAGTTACGAGGACCCACACCACAGCTGTTAGTATCTGCAGTGCAACCACGAAGGAGTAGTGCAACGTATTTTCCGTGCATTATTATCTGCTATTAGGGTCTGGTAAGAAACAGCTCCAAAAATTTTGTCTTATAGTCTCATTAGTGTCTATCTTGTCACAATTACCACACCACCATATGGGGGTAGTGTTCTCAGTTCAGAATGGTCATTAAGACTTAAGCATCCTTATTTTAATTAATGCCGTCCATGTATTTTAACATCCAAACCTGCTGCCAAAAACAAAATTAGGGTTGAGCCATATCAAATAGCCTGTGCATTGAAAAAAGTCATTCTGTTTCATTGCCAAGGTTAACTGACATTTGTGGGTGTAATAAAATTGTGGACACTGCTATTTTGTGATTTAGGAATTCTATTGCTGTTGTCATTATTATCTGTGATTTATTTCTTTTCATAAAAGCATGTGCCATGGACTCTTCTCTCTTTAACAAGAAAATAAGGTCTATTTAATTAAGAGACAAGAGTTTCTTTTAAAGGTTGTCAACTTCACAATTATCAGGTTGGCATCAGATGTCAAAGAAGGAAAAGAGAGTAAGAAACTGAAGACGTCTTATATAGGAGGGCAGTGAAGAAAGAATAGCAGGAAAAGAACTTGCATGGAAATACATTGCCTGGTTAAAACAAATCTGCTTCAATCACAGCCTCCTTACATACTCTTCATAAGGCACTCAACTGAACTGGTTACATATTTCATGCATCTGAATAATCCAAAATATATATACTTTTTTATTTTTATTTTTAATATCATTAAGATGTTCAATTACCTATTCGGCCATTGCTGCCAAGTCTAAGTCATTTGTGCTCAAGTGAGTTACAGTAGCTGTGACAAACCCAGCTTTCTCAAGTGTTATTTTTGTTGGAACTGGGTATCATCATTAGCACAGCAGAGTATGAATAGCCACTGAGCTGAAGAACAGCAGCATGTACCAGAATCCAAAATAAACTAGGAGGGACAAGAAGATGGAAAGACAGAATTGGTAGATGAGTCACTCAGTGAAGGCAAATGAAGAGAAATAAAACTTTTCTGGGGATGGTATGGGAATGGAGGATAGGAAACAGCAATGTCATTTGAAAAAGATACTGAAACCTCTGCCACCTCTCTGCTGAATATTTCATGCCAACATAAATTTACATACAGCCAAAGGCAATAAATAGGTTAACCCCACCCTTTCTCTACATACAAAATGATGCCATCACACATGCTGAACTTCAGGGAGAGAAGAGTTAACACTGTTGAAGATGGAGTTTTATTATTTGCACATGTTGTAATTCCTTTGTGTTCTACCAAAATTTGCTGAAATGAATGGAGCTATTCACGGCAACAGGAGTTTGAGGAAAAAAGATCTTATTTTTTCTGAGTTTCAGTAAGACTTTGAAAATTTTACAAGTCCTCATGTCCTCCTGCTATGGCCCAACAGGTTCTTGGATTACTTTTTTTTCATTTCTGCGGATAAACACCCATGTATAATATCTCTTAAAGATTCTTACTGAAGTACGTACAAATATATTATCAAATACATCTTGCCATGACTACATCTGTTAACTATGCAACTGTCCTGAACACAACGCGTGTTTTTAAACAAATCACCACAGCTTCAGAAAGCTCTGAATTGGCCTGATTTCTTATTTGCCTTTTAATACTTTTGTATGAGACTTTGTATTTATTTCTTTACATTTTATAATGTCAGTTCTTAAAGAAATTCTTTTGATGCATCTCCCTTCTTCCCACTCTGTTACATGCTCCACTTAATGCAAAATTCAACTTGAAATCAACACTTCAACTATGATGGGAATAAAAAGGTGTGTGTGCTTCATAAATGCTGATCAACTACACTTGCTATGTCACCTGTACAAGGTAGGCTGGAAGGCAGCTGAACTCTATTTTCACACATGCTCAGGTAGAAGTTATTACATGGGAAAACCTTTTGCTGTTTAAAGACTGAAAAATAAAATTCCCTATATCTAAACAGTTTCCAAACATAGATTTTCACATCACTGGTGTTATGGCCTGGTTTAGAAGCCTGAACTGCAAGACAATCTGCTTGGCTTAAAACAAGCTAAATGTTGTTTTAACACGTTTTTTCTTTTAACTCCGAAAGGTAGGTTTCTTTGTGGCTTATGAGTAGAAAAACAACATTTGGCATTTCAGCAAAACAGTTTTCAAATGCCATCTCTGAAACTGCAAGTGAGCTATTCTAATAAAGGGTGAAGTTACTGTTCCCTTGCTTATTCAATAAATGGTTTTTTTATGGAGACTCACAGCAAGGGACAGAACCTACCACCACACGGCTACCATATTCAGACAGTCAGTCGCAAGACTCTCATGCTTTCTACAGTAGAGCAGGGAGATATAATGCCGTGTTCTTTATGGACTTATGTTTTTAATCAAAGCACACCTAGTTATTTCCCTTATCACATCAATGACATTTCTCTCACTCAAAAGGAATTCCTTGATGACATTTATTGGAATCATCCAATTTCCCCATCCACTGCACACAGCAAGCGATGTTTACTGCAACAGCACTCAGAAGCCCCAAGGAAGTTCAAGCTACACCATGAAATATTCTACACATAGAAAATATTCCATTATTTCTAATAATGGCTCTGCTGCATTTCAGCTGCAGTAGACAGCAAGTACCTGATCATCAGGAATTCATCACAAGTGAAAAGCCAAGTTGTCTCGAGATGAACAAGGCTGAAATCCCTAAAGTTATGGGGAAAGATGATGCATTTAAACTCAGTCAAATGTTAAGTTTTCCTCATGTGAAAGGCTCTGCATAATTACAAATATCAAATATTCTAGTAACCTCTTGTCTTAGGGATGATAAAAATAGACACTTCAAAAATTACAAAAGGAGGTTAAGAAGGAACATAATGGTTCAATCAGCAAAAGTAACTCTTTTTATTCCTGCAGGATATAGTGTTAGAATACCAATTAAGAACATTAAGGCATTTTTACTTCATTTGGTTTTGTAGCGAGAGCGGTAAATAGGCACTGGGTCTTACTGTAGCATGTATGATGCAAGAAGCATTGACATTTTCTAAAATCTTTAGCTAGGACAAAAAATCCTGAAGTATAGAATTAAAGACTTCAATTTTCCCTTATGTTTTTTTACAGCTCCCTTACTGTGCTTTTCAACAGCACTAGCACATCAAAGCTGAATTAATGCGTTAACATTTTGAAAAACACTAAAAAATGTTGGCCTCTTCAGACCTGTAGTTCAGACCAATTATGGATAACAGTTACCAACCAAAATTGTCTGCATCTCATATGTAACTCTTCATTCTAAAAAACACACTGGTGAAAGAAATTTAATGTATCAAAACCTTTGTACAGCATTAGAAGGATTGAGCATTTACTTCAGCAGTGAAACAAATGTGTTGAAGTTCAATGTATTACATGTCTTCTTTTGAAGACAAGTGGTGACTATATAGACAAGGGGATAAAGCTCCTCCTTATATTCCCATGGTATCACAAAATCAGACCAAATTTTAAGCTCCAAATGCAGAAGTGAGAAATAGTGAGAGAATTCTCATGTCAGTGAGCATTATGATTTCCTCCTATGACAGTTTCCCAAGAAAATTTTGTCCACTGAAAAGCAAATGCACATGTCTAATCCATAATACTCCATTTCAGAGAGTTACAATGAATAGCATGGGAAAATGCTCTGGACAACTACCAGCTGGAAAGAAATGCTTTTTATTTAAAAACTTGCCACAAGACGACACTTAAAATAAGGACAATAAGGACATCTTTAAATATTTATGCACAAATATGTGCACACTTTTTAACTTGATACAAGAAATTTTATTAATTGTTAATACCCACTGATTATGTTTTGTTCTATATAAAGGTCGTTAGGCAGGAGAAAGACAGCTGTTCCCCATGCATATGCAATAGTAAACTGTGGTTCTTAAGACACTGCCAAAATGATTGCATTCTGTGAGTATTTGTATAAAACACATAGGAAAGATTCTCTGAACAGTTCTGGTTGAAGCTAGTGCCTCAGCTACCATCTCATTTGCTCTGGAGCCTACAGTCAAATCTATTTCTACACAGTTCTAACTGGTGAAAGGGTTATAACGAGGTAGAATAGAGGATAGGTCACAGGACCACAGGTCATCACAAGACAAAATAATCTTCCAGTCATGGTGACTAAATGCACCAGCTGCCCATTCACTTGGGTGTGAGCGCAGAAGTCCTGCTTTATTAGTCTGCAGACCCCTCAAGCCCAAATTAACTGCTCTGGGGTGAGTAGCTATGGGAGAATAGAGAGTGGTAAACATACAGAGCTAGAAAGGGTTGTCTTACTTGTCTATGATGTGACAAGTCAGGTAGCCAGCCCACTAACACTGCCAGAATATGACTCCAGAAGCTTTGCTATTCAAAACAATTAAGTTTATTCATGGCAATACCTACTGTCACTGCAACTGGTGTGGACAATCACTGAGGGAACACAGAGCTGGGAAAGCAAGGAGGGCAGCCTCATTTTCACAGTAAAATAAGCTGTACTCTGTAGCAGACATGCACATAAATTGAGTTTATCCAGCCCTAATTTGGCCAGTCGTGCCTTAACTATTTTCTAATATTCATCAAGTAGATGAGCTTACTCACTTGTCATTTAGCCCTGAGTTAACCACGGACAGTGTTCTAAACTGCATGTGCCAGGCTCAGTCATACTTCAGAAGATCTGAGCTCTGAAATAACTGTGGGACTGGGACAGGTAAGTAATTGAAGCGGGGAAGTATTAAATATTCACATCAAAGCTAAATCCTTGATTATTGCTATTTACCAGCTGCTGTAAATAGATGATCATGAAAGTTTTAATATTGTGAACTGTCTTACTCAGCAAGCTGATGTCAGTAGAGGAATTTACATTAACTGAATTAAAACGTATATTTACAGAAAAGAGGACTGTGAGGAACTGCTGAGATAACACAAGAGAAAAAAAAAATACATTATGGATCCACAACAGTTAAACATACTAGCCCTGAGAGATTAAGACTTTTGTTTCTAATTTCAAGAAAGTTACCTTTTCCAAGTTTTATTGGGGGAAAAAAAAATGCAGTCAACAGTTTTCCTAAACATTAGAAAATAATTCAAATACTTTTTATTCATAAAAATCTACAACAGTCCTTGTATAGTCCTTAGAGGGAGCAGAACAATTCATAATACTGTCATTTACCAATTTAATATTAGCAATTCAATCCACCTCAGGAACAATTGGTAACTTCTGCACAACTGATGACAGGCTCAGCCAAGTCACATTTTTACTACAATGGCAAAACGTATTTTGAATAGAAAAAGAGAGAAAACTATGAGATAGCTTTTTATTTAGAGCATAAATTAAACGCATAATCCTTAATGTCACAGAACTGTCAATTTCTAATTTTTGTAAAGTGTGTTTTTTCATTATTTTTAATGGGTCTGCCTGTATCAGTTTGGGAGGACCAAGAGTAGTGCAGATAGACAGTAAATGTAGATATCTAACCTCTCCATCACTGAGCCTAGCAGCAGGCAAACCTTCCCATGCACTTCTGTGGTCTGTGGGGAAGCTGGGAGGCAGCCTCTACTCATACACACACACTTAGCCTTCTCCCCCTTCCTGCAGCATCCAAATGCCCCCCAAGGTTTCCACCAATTCACTTTTCCTTGTGGCAAACCCTACCACACACAACAGCAGTATCTTGGGACAAAACCTTAGTAGATTTGCATTTCACCTAAAGTGACAAAAAGGTATTCGTTCCTAGAATGCTTATCAAGTGAGATTCAGTACTCAACACAGAAATGTCAGAATTGTAATGCCATCATCGTCTGATGTGTTTCTTCCATACCTTAAAAGCAGCACCTCCGTGAATAACAGATTTGATGAAAATCCCAAGATCAGCTCCAGTCTCCCGAGATTTGTTGCCTTTTAAGCTCACACCAAGTCCAGCAGAGCCAGAATCATTTAGAGGAATCTCAAAGGTCAGCTGCTCTGTGGTTTCTGGAGAAAGAATACTGCAGTTTGGCTCTCCTTTCTGTTGGAGAAAACAAGGATGAGAATATGGGTGAAAAGGGGGCAGAGACAATGCAGAAACTAATTGTATCCATAGGTTCATATGACAATAAATAGTCCTCTTTTCCAGAAAGAAGCTTGAAGAAGCAGCCTTATAACCAACAATGCATCTAGCTGACATTTTGTCACATGATCTGGCTTAAAATGTTATTTTTAATGATACCTAGGAATATGCCTAAATAGAAGGTAAAATAGCTTAGTCCCACATGATATAAAACTGATGTTGCTGCAGAATATAGACATTTATTTTAAACACAGCTGCATTAAAAATGTAAGCCATAAAACTCTGAACATCTTTACATGCAGCTCACAAACTGTAATGATAGTCGTACTGTTAAATCCCATTCCCCTCTGAAAATCGAGTTTCATCCTTAAAAAATTATCCTTCCCTTAAACCTGCCTACAGAGGGAAGTTGGTGCAACAAAAGCAAGGGTGAGAATTGAAAACGCAGTAACTTAATCTACACTAACTCCTTTTGTGCATACTTTTATTCCATAGAGGTTTGGGGGTTTTTTTTCCTTCTGATATAGGTTGATCCCAAATTTTTTCCTAGATTAGACTGCTGTTTACAAGACTGACATGTCAAGTATCCATAGCTAGGGAAGATCAGAAAGAGCTTTCTCTCACTGTATACTGTATCTGCAGTTTTGTAGGGTTGTATGTTGGGGGGGGGTAGGTGGGTGTTGGTGGTTTGTTTGTTTGTTTTTTTAAAAGCAAATTAGAATCATGAAATTAAACAAAACCAAATTCAAGCCTGAAATATTCATACTAGCCCTCTACAGAAATAAAACCAGGACAAGGAGACCTGCTATGGACTAAAATGTGTTCATTGAAAGTATTAATGGAAAAGACCTTATGCATCACATCTGATTTTATTCCACTCTTCCTACTCCATATAACTCTAAGAAAATTAAGTAATGTTTCTTGTCATTTGGACATTTTCTGTTCTTTGTAACAGTAGTGTTCAAAAAAAAAACCTATGAAAAGGAAATACACAGACAAGTATGAACTGGAAAAGATGACTGGGGGCTGCTTTCAAGGCCTTCAAACTCCTGTGTTGAATTATCAAGTGGAGACCACACGCAAGGAAGAGTGTAGTAGCTGGGCCAATCCACCTTTTACCTAATGAAGGATTGCTTCCAGGGCCTAAGCTGCAGAACATACGCTATCAATGCCACTGTCAAAGATGCCAGCAGTACAGATGTTTCCCCAGCAGCCAGAGTAGTCCCATATATTCATCTATTATGCTGTCTGATCAACAAGTACGATCACAGAACTAAGAGCAGAAATTAATATCCCAAAGCAACCAAAAATTAAAAACAGTAACCACTAAATATACTTTCATTTGTTTCAGATGCTCTTTCACTGATGAGAAGCAGCTACTGGCTAGAGAGGAACAACATGAACCAGAGAGCTAGGACTATGAACCTCAACCCCAAGATGCACCATGATCAAATTCTTCCTGGAAGGTAACTACATGATACCAAGTCAACACAATTTGCCTAGCTGCCAAATACAAAAATGACATGGCACCAATGCTGACAATTGTCTTGATGCCAGCACTCATCTCCAGTACCTGTGTTACTCATTTGTGCTTTTGTCTTTGTTCACCGTAAGTAGACAATTCTTGGTTACAAATCTTTTATTTCCTAGCTGTGGATATAGAGACAACCTGAATGCAATCCCTCAAAACTTACAAATTCATACTTACTACTGTGAAGAATACAGAATTGTAATTTGTAAACACTCCTGCTCTGACTTCCTTCAAAGAAGTCAGTGTAAGAAAATAAACCCCACTATTACTGGCCTCTAGCATTCTGCATTTAACTTTCTCAATGTTTTAGAGGAAAGATTTTCTGCCCAATCTTGTTTTTCAAAATGCACATATTTTCGTCAGCCAATTCAGAACTCTTAGATCAAAATTATACTCAAATGGCACAACCTGTCCAGATTTGAACAGTGGAATTTTTTCTCAGGGTCCCAGACGTGATGTCTCCTGCAGCCCTATTCTGTATTACTTTCATGATCCCCTATGCAAGCAGTTCTTGTGGGCTGCTGCTATTCTTCAATTCATGACACCTGCACCAGACTCTTGCCCCTTCTGTATGTCAATACCTGTGGTTTTCTCTTTCCCAATACCATGAGGAAAGCAGTGAAGGGGGTTGTTATCACAGGACATAAAAGCTCTCAGTGCCCATGCCTACCTTCACCACAGCAGTTACAAATTGCTCTGTATGTTACCTCAGTATGAACTTGGAATTCATATACAACTGAATTTGCTCACATTCAGATCAATTTTTAATGGGGACTGCTGAAGGTAAGCCCTGGCACAAAGGCTATTATTCTGCAAAAAAACTTTCAAGGAAAAGGTGACACAGTATTTTTCTCAAGAAAAAAAAATGTATTTTTTTGTTAGCTTCTTTCTCAGGAGCAGCTTACCTGTTTCACTTTAAGCTCCAAGATATACATTAATTTCAGACTAAGGACTTCATGCATTTGTTAACATAAACTTGTAAAAAAACAAAGACAACAGCATCTATACATGTCCCTCAAGCCAATATATGGAAATAAACTAGGCAGATGAGTCTGCCTGAATTCACATCAAAGCACTGTAATCAATACCATTCTCATTTGTGCTATCACCCTTGTTGCCGACCCACTCGTGACACTGATGACAAGGCTGCAGCCCCCCCGCCGTGCCCAAGGTCTTGGCAGCATTGGGAGCAGTGGTGGCTGTAGGAGGCAGGACACTGTCCCCTTCTCCATGGTACGGGCACAGGCTCCGCAGCAGCACTGTGCTCAGCCCCAGACTTCAAGAAACAAGCTGGATGGATTCCAGAGGACAGCAATCCAACAAACTTGTTTAACCTCACAAAAAAAAAAAAAGCCTAAAAGGGGACATAGTAATAGTCTTCAAAACACTTTACAGTAGCATTTTCCCCCTTTTTCTTTGCAGGTGATTTTTGACATCAGAAATATCTCACTTAAATAGCAGGCAAGGAAATGTTGGTGAGACTCTGAGAAAACCTTTGCCCTCAGTATCTAGGGAAAAAAGACTGACTAGGTGGCCACTAGAACTCTCTCAATAGAAACTTACTAAGATAATGATATTACACATAGTTTTGCAGTATAACTTATTCCAGTTCTAGATTTTGATACAAATAAATGGCTAAAAGCAGAATAATAAAAAAGTAAGAGTTGTTCAATGTTCTATATTTTCCAACTTCCTTTAATATAACTGTGCATTAGCTCTTGTTAAGTAACCTACCAGACCACTGTCTGCATGCCTGATCTGTTAGCTATCAAACATTAAGATGTATTAAAAAGCTATCAAACATTAAGATGTATCCAGCAGGACACCAGACAAGTACAGTAAATTTTTGTCAGTATTTCCTTTCCTCTGCTTTCCTTAGTACCTAATTTGGAATCCGTAACATTTGGCTACCATTTTCCTTGCCACAATTCTCTGAGAAATACATAATTTAATCACACAAAAGCTTTAGTAAATTTAATTTAAATTAAAAACCCACCTGCTTTTACCTATTACTGAAGAACTCTCTTAATATTCCTTAAAGTCCTTAATATTCCTTGAAGTCCTTCAGAAGTGTTTCTTGTTCAACATAGTCCAATTATCCTAAAAATCTCTCCTTTTCATTATTTATACTCAGCCTTATCCTAAGATCCAGCAAAAGTTAATCCAAAAATAATGCTGAATTTTGTTTAATAGTACTATCAAAAATGTGTTACCCATGAGGGAGGGTGAATGACATTTCAATGATTTCACAGGGATGGGTAACAGGAAAGGAGATGTGCATCTACAGATCAATGATGAATTCATTATAAGACCAAGTAAACTCTGTCTTTATTCCCTTAAAATTTTCATTCAGTGCTCATCGTATGGCATCTGATAGCAAATGCCTGGTAGTCAGTCTGTAACATCAAGACTCTTTGGTGCAAATACAAGATGGAAAACTTTTCTTTGTGGGAGAATTTGAGAAGCAGCAGGAAGGAGGAAAACCAGAGGAGAAAAAAGGGACAAACAGAACCTATACACTTGATTTCTTCCTATACTCGCTGAATGGTTTCAAATTATTATCCTGATGATAGTGCTCTTCCCAAGGAATGCCTTTTCACTGATGACCAAAAAGAGCTCCAGCCATCCTTAAGTTAACAGCTCATCAATTAACTGCTTCACTTGGGTAACTAATTTCATGAGTGATAGCCCCTGTTCCTAGAATATGCAGGTATGAATATTAAATACTCCTAGTGTCTCACAGAGGTGGATTCCCATTGCCTCTATTTCCCTGACTTTGCTAAAACATTATCCTAAGACATCGATACTTTACAACAGAGCAACCACCATCAGCTGAATTATGGTCTGGTAAAGTAAGTCCTCTCCAATGCACTACACCTTGAATCCTCTTAGAAATACTTCTTACCTCAAGATCATCCTACAAACTGAATTCACTCAAACACAGAATGAATGAAACTAGCTGCAACACAAATATGTTTCTAGATCAGGAAAAACTACAGTTTAATGTTATAAATTACCCAGTCAACAATCACATTGTGTATTTTCCACGACAAATGTATCACACCTCAGCGCTTCAGGAATGAAATGATAATATACCACTGAAGTTATTCCCTGCTGCAGACATAGGTAACTCACTCAATGGTACTATGATCAACAAGAAATCTTCATATAAATCAAGGCCAGATAGCCAAGCGATAAGACCTCCAGATTGCTAGAGCTTTGAGATGGCCTGGCCTGTACTTTTCCTTTAAGATGGGTACACTGAAGACAGCAAAAGGGATTTTAAGCTCTTAAGTATTAATAAAACATAATTAACAGTGAAGAAAAAAAAAAAAAAAAAAAAAAAGACTTGAAAATCAATGTCCACTGCCTGCTTTGTCCTTGTTGGGCAGGTCTCTCCTTCAGCTTTGCTAAACCTTAGCTTGTCAGCTTGCACTGGCTTCCTCAGCTGCAACAAACGCTGAACAGTCCCCTCTAGACTAGATACACACATCTCTCTTTGCAGTCCCCTCTGCAGCCTGGTGATGTTTTTTCCCTACTATTTATAGGAGTCTGCCAGCCTCAGCTCCTGCTGCAAAGCTCCCTCCTGGTTGTGCCATCCAGCACTCTAAATAGCTCCTGAGCTCTCTCAACCGCCTGGGGAAGACAATGATCTCCTCTCTTTCTCCAGGGGCTTCTCCTGGACCAGAATGTAGCAGTTGGAAGTCATCCAAGAGGCAATCTTTCCACTTGCTGTCCAGACTCAGCCATTAAAGAGAACGGAGCAAACAACCAAACTGGTATCATTCCTCACAAGGGAAATCAGGACAGGAATGTTTTAATCTACCGAGGTACCTGCATGGAACTTCAGTAAAATGAATTCTGACATTTACTGAATCACCCCAAACCAGACGGAAAAGTTCAAAAGAGTTTAGGTGAAGATGTGAGAATGCCAAGTTTGCTAGAATTGAGAGCAGAAAGCTGTAATAATATGTACTAAATAACATTCAGCAATGCAGATGGAAAACCTTTATCTAAGAGTCTCAGGATACATTTGATATATTGATGTTCTGCCAATGATTTGATTTAATTTTTAGAAGCACATCTATACCTCAGATCTCCAATTTCTTAATTAAGAGGCTGTAATAAAGGGTTCTTAAAATGACCTAAAATTCTGGTGTAAAATTCTCACCAACAAATTCTCAGTATTTTAAAGGACAGAATATACTTCTAGCCTTCTCTTATTCCCGCAACACACAAAAACTGCTCAGTCACCAGTACAAACAGAATTGTAACCTTTGAAAAAAATACCGTGCATTGTATTCTTCTCCCTTCTACTTAGTCCATGGTTATACCTACTCAATATTGTGTCAATCCTCTGTCTACCATGGGACACCATTTTCAATTAGTCCTTTTATTTAATCTTACAAGGCCTGTTCTCCTTGACCACGGCACTTTTGATCTGTGGATTTATGATAATCTAATGCATATCTCTCACTGGGAAGGTTGCCTTATTTATCCCTATTGTTCTTTTGCCAAAAGAGAAGCTTACAAAAAAAAATTAGCTCCCACTTAAGCCAGGAAGGAAACAGTATTTGTTTAACACAACAAGAGACCTTTCAGTACCTGCCTGATGCCCTTGACCAATGCACTATTATGGTCTCTCAATATGCTGGCTGCCCCTTGCCTGGCTGCTCATTTCTGATAAGAGATGCCAACTCCCTGGAGTGCCATTCAGAGCTGAGAGCAAAAGGCAAGTGACCCAGGAGGGTTATTTTCAAAGGCTTATGAAGGAAATAAGACATTTACATGCTTTTGCAATTATTTTCTACAAAAACCGTAAAAGTTAAAGAGCAGAATTTAAATTGTGGCACCACATAACTATTATTGGCAGAAAAGCTTGAAAAGAAGACACCTCCTTATTTGCACTGTTCTCTATATGTTCTTTCCAAGAGCTTAGCCACAATTAAGAAATACTTTGCTGACAGCTCAGTCATTCACTCACTATAAAATCTACACTGTATTTTGCAACAGATATACAGTAACACTCTTGAAAATAATACTCAAAGGTAATGCACTGCTGTAATCTTGTCACAATTTAGTAAATAACTGAAGTCATTGCTGCATGCATTCATCTTTAGCACTTCTGACAGATGTTTTCATATTGGCTTCTTTAAAATCATCTGTATTCTGTACTGCAATAAAAACTAAACGGTCACTAATGGCACATCCCGCTAAGACAAAAAAGCCAATAGCGAATCCATGGAGATACATTATACTGTGCTTGGATACTTTTTACATTAACACAGTACACCACAAATTTGTGTCATATAAGATAGAATGGTTCTGGTTTGAATTATGCAGACTCCCTGGAATTACAGCTTTGAAAACTGAGAAAACTAGATTCAGCTCTTCATCCAAGGCAGATACATTGCATTTCACAGTTTACCATTTGATGTCAGAGGACGCTTCAAAAATGGAGATTCTCCAGTTTGCTTGACACGCCTATTTGAGATCCCACAGTAAGTTTTACCCAAGGAAACGATTTGTCCTTGCAAAAGAGTTATGTAATTCGGTGTGGCACTGCTCTTCAACTTTTAAAAATACAGTTTCACATAACCTTTTAAGTTACATAACTGTTGGAAAGAGGGAGAAAAATTAACTAGTTTGGTCCTAAATCAAGGTATGCCCCAGTGTGGAAACACACATTTTCATCCCACATATGGGGTTCACAATGTACTTAAGCACCCTACGGAGCTGGAGCCTTATGCAGTTAATACACCTTGCCACTTAGATCCTAAGATCTTACCACTCATGAAGATGGAAAACTGCATAGTATTTTCAGGGCGAATTTAGGATTGCTGTTACTGTATACTTTCAGAATATATTCAGGCAAACAGGTCGCAACACTGATATACAAATCCAACTCCTTACTTGATTTATTGGTTACTGTTTTAAAGGGATGGTAAACAAAGCAATACGCAGTGTATAATTCTTTTATGTCTGCTTCAAACACCACATGCACATGTGTTATATTAAGTCAGCCTAGGAAAACTTTTTCATGGATTCTAAGGCAGAAAGACTTGTAAAAATTTTCATACGGTACATGGAATAGATCTGGTGACCCTTCTAAATGGCAAGGTACTACAGTTGCCAGTAAGATTTAAGAATTGCCAAAATACTTTGTTTTTAGTAAACATAAATACTGTAAATCTGGATAAATGCACCTAAAATATATGAAGACTCAATTTCTATTAAGAGCCAGATTTTATATGCTTCTATTCTGTTGTATACATACTTCTGATTTGATAAAGTGGGCTGCCAAACAATTTTGGACAACACCAGAGCTGAGACTGATGCTACCAAGTAAACAGTTTTCATTTCCCAATGCTCTGAGGTAGGGTTCCTCAACTTAGGGAGCTTTGGACAGTATTCCTGTAGGCAAAGACAGTATCTCATGGTATGAGTAACATTATGCTTTTTTCTCTCCTTACTTGTCTCCACTCTAACTTTTTCTTTACAAGCAGGCAGAGCACCATCAGAGGTTCTTGCAGCCAACGAGTGCTATGGCCAGAGCTTTCAGACCACCCTTCTCAAGTTTCGTATATTTGCTGGAAAACAGGAAGACAAATCATTGCTGGATCATAACACTTTGACGGGCTTGACAGAGAAAGCAATGGTAGACCAGGTACAATAAGGTCTCTGCAGCCTCGAAAAGGCTGACTACTACTACTACACTAAAAAGCACAGTAAACATGTTTGCTGTGTTGGTAGCTATGTTGGCACATCACAGTACATGAGAACTCATTCTGCCATTGCAAAATTGTTGGATCTAGCTTAAATAAAAAAACCAACCACATGAATTACTCAAGCAATTTATTCCCCTTCAGTAAGTTAGGGAGTCCCAGCAAAAGTCAGGCTTAAATAAAGGGATACTTTTTGCCACACTTAGTTTACTGTGACAGGAAAGTCTGTCACGTTCCTTCTAAACAGTGATCTCTTACTGACTTTTATAATGAACGCGGTAACTAATTAACAAAGTTCAGTGCATAGTTTCCAGTACTCTAAGCTATAATGAACTAGTAACCATCTTCCGAAATACATAATGAAGCTGAAAACCTGAGGTGCTGCACTACACAATGTTTTCACTCTAAAAAGATGCATTTGTGTAGACACAACCTACGCTCATTTCTCAACTATTCTAGATAAAGAGAATCTACAGGACCCAAAAATCAAATGCTTTCTTTCAAAAGCTCTTGCAAAAAACCAGGACTTTAAAAAAATCTACACAGTTTATAAAGTTATTCAAGATGAAAGGTGTCATGTGTATTCACAATACCCTTCTCTTCATTATACAGAACAATTAAAGAACTAAATCTTGTATATGTTATTAAAATCCAGTATATGTACATTTTTTTTATATAGACTTTTTTTCCTAGCAAATTTTTTATCTCCCTTTGAATAGAAATAACGTAACAGAGAATTGGTATTTGCTGGACTCAAATTTGACCATTTCTGGTTAACTGAGTATTAGAATCACTGGTTTGACCTACAAAAACAGCTGCAAAAATGGTTAAGTCTAGGCTGAAATTTCACCTATTATTTCCTGCACATAAAAAGGCAAGAAACAATTAAAAGGAAGTAATAGAAATTAAGCTTTGAATATTAAAAACAAAAAGGAAAACACTTCAGGCAAACAAGAAGTTATCCTTCAGGCATAGAAGTTCAAGGTAGTGGAAGGAATTAACTAGGGGAAGACTGAAACATAGAAGT
The DNA here is from genome assembly GCF_000687185.1 of Egretta garzetta. Lineage (NCBI taxonomy): Eukaryota > Metazoa > Chordata > Aves > Pelecaniformes > Ardeidae > Egretta > Egretta garzetta. The sequence goes on from NW_009259524.1 coordinate 950,912, forward strand.
TAATCGAAGTTAATCACATGGTAAGCAGAAGAATGCTGAACTGGACTTGTCTCTCATCCTGCTTCCTTCTATCCTGTATAGTGCATGTGCAAAGAAAGACTGAGAGTTAAAGATCAACTGCTATATTATATACACTGTTGTTCTTTTAGTTGTAAAAATGCTGGTTGGTTCCCTTTCTGCCTCCATTCTTCAGGGATCAGTGAATATGCCAAGAAACCGTAGAAATAGCGATTGCAGTTGAAACTGGCAAGTCAAAGCTATCTTTAAAACAGAAATAAAGCACATGCAAAACTTACACTATTTGTATGCTTTAATTTAAAGAAAAAGGCATCAAAAGATTTTCGGTGCTATATTATTTCTGGCAATTGCACAATAAGCACATTCCTCTGCTTATGTGCGTCACATCCACTATCCTGAAGGCTCATGAAAAATCACAAGAATTGCAGTGTGTCATGGCGCAGAACGGGTTACACCAGAGCTGTTCTCATTCAAGTAGCTTTGTGTGTTTTACCAATGTGGTAATAAAGAAAAAGAAGGGGGAAAGAGAAGGGGGAGTAAGAGATCTTTATATCATTATTAAAAGAAATGGTACCTTCAGATCACACATTTTTCCTGGAGAAAAAAACAAGATGCAACAAATACACATGATCAAAACACGGTATTTTCAAAACACAATAGAACGAAAGCCACAGTTTGATGTGTATTCCATTTACTTTGATAAGAGCTGGAAAATCCAAACCTGTTCAGCTAAGCCAGTTTCCCTCTGTAATATTCACCATCCTTTAGAAAACAATCAGTGTTAGACAGTTTAAAACCCAAATGCACCTTAAAGAATGCACTAATCACCGGCCACTCTGTAGACACTGGTAATTAAGTGAATCAAGATCTTCCCCTGAGTTTTGGAATCAGCTCCTTACTCAGCTGCTATATTGTCAACAGCTGGCATGAATTACTGGGAACATTTGGCTAACTGGATAATAGGGAGGACAGCCTGTGGTTGGTCCAAATTCTACTTCACTGATCTGTTTCAATAAAAACCAAACCTCATTAGATCCTCCTTTTCTTTTTTTAAAGCAGTAACAACACTACAAAGATTGGGTTTTCTATTTTACTCCCTCATTATGTGCAAACAATGTAACTGTACAACTCTCAGATGTTGCATGGACTAGTGTGTAACTGAAGCCCCAATTCCCTATAATTTAATAATGCCTGTTTGCAACACTGATTCATCCTCACCCACATCACATCTCTCTCTTGGCTGGTGTGGCAAAGGTTTGCTACTCTGAATATATTTTTCTACTTTCTAGCAATTCATCAGTATAGATCACAATAACAAAACCCTCAAACTCTACCTCTCATCTAGCTTACTGAAGAGAAAATATCCACCAAACCAAATTTTCTCCAAACGGCAGCTTTGTTATGAAGTAAAGTCAAATTATATTATTACAGACCCTCACAACCAAATGCCACCTGCTGTTACTTTGCTACATCATTTGCTTTGTGCCCATGCAGCTATCAAATACTTTCCAGAAATCAGTGCAGGAACCCAGTTCTAGCAGAGCAACATGCTTAAAAGTGGTTTTAATGGTTTTGTACACAGTCTCTAGTGCGCTCATCTTTGCTACAGGAAGCTATGGGAAACAGGCGCGTTTCCTAGGCTGTCCGTCTTTTCCTATCAACAGGTAACAGGGAATTTAAAGAAAACAGCTTCTCAGATTGCAGCCCCTGGAGAACTGCTCAAATCAAGAACAAGTCTGATATAAAGCAATTACCTTGTTATTGCCAAGCATTAACAACCCCCCCAAGTATTTAGGTAAACTCTACACGCATGTTACATACTCAGAGCATTCAGTTACAGCTGTCCTTGAAAAATATTGGATTATCTTTTGCCTTTCCTTCCAAAACCAAACATTTAAAGTGCTGGCTTTTTTCTCCTCTTTGATCAAAACAGCACTGTAACTTTTGAGGTAGCAGAGGATTAGTCCAATGTAATGTCATGGCTAAAGCTAAAAAGAAACTAAAAAGCTAAACCAATTTTAATTTAATTTTTTTAATATTTGCTGAGACTATTCTCAGATGTCTCATGAACTCTAACAAGCATCATGTTAGTATCAACATCTGGTAGCTTAGTGGTATGGCAACCCCCACTTTTGCCGTGAGCTACCATACAGATGTCACTGAAAGGCTTTTTAGTTTAGAGGGCTGGTTCCATAAAATTATCTAATGTATTTCAGTAATTCACACTGGTATTATATTGTACTTGATTGGGATAACAACAAACACAGAACAGTATTAGAATTCATATATCATCACCATTACAGTGAGGGCCATCACTTGTGCATCATTCTTTCACAGAGAAAGCAATCTAAGCGAAGGTCAAGCCAGCAGGATAAATGTGGCTACTTTCTGGATTTCAATCATGCCAGTCATAAGTAAGCCACCTTTTGAAAGGCAGTTAATCCTTGCTGTAGGGGCTAGAATTTAATAGCAGGCAATTGTGGCAGGTAAAAATTATAAATGGCTTTTAGATTCTTCCAGCCTTTTATACCCACATGCTGTTATAGTGATTTCCAAGAGAATTTGTACTATGACAATAATGTATAATGTTGTGGGAACTGGAGAGAGAAAAGAATAATACAAACTTTTTTTAAAAGTACATTTTCTAAGTAATGTGTTTTATAACTTAAATAGCTCACAAGAAAAAACTGTTGATGTAGCCTTTTCAAAAAATAAGCTCTTACTTAGAAAAGCTGGTGGAAGAAAAGAAATCCTAAATATAATAGATAATGTAGTACTTTCAGACTCAGAATTCCCTCTGATCCACACAGACATTGACTCTACAGCTCAGGGGCTTACTAAACAGAGCATTACAATGACCAACTTTGGTGCTTTGGGAATCACTGACAATGAATGCCCAATTACAGGGCTGAAAATATTCTGCCATTATCCTCCTTAAAGATTACTCAATAAAAAAGGAAAATGAAAACAAAAATAGTTTTGTTAGGACAGTTCACAATTGCTCTACTACAGGAAAACGTGGGCACCGGCAGCACAAGAGGAAAGGCTCACATGAGAGAATCTGAACTCCCCTCCAGCTTCGTATCCTACTGTGGGCAGAAACCCTTACCTCAGCAAGGTCCAGCTGGTAACAAGGAAACAAGAGGAAAACTGCTAGCAATGTTTTGCGAGGAAACATGGAGGATTTCTGCAGAAGATCCTGCTAACAGTCTAAAGCAAAAGGAAAAGCACGAAGGTGGTATCCTAAGAAAAGATATTGTGTTCTTTAAAGGAGATAAAATGAGACAAAAGCAGGAAATGTTGTCCTTCCTTTATCCTGAGAACTTCTTAATGAAAGGTCAAGGATAGCCATCAATCAAGATAAGGAAGAGGCAACCAAAGAGATGACCTCCTTTGGGGGTAACATGTATCAGATAGCACTTTTACACCGATGTAGTCCTCCTCTCTCTATGTGAGAGAAAAAGAGAACATAGTTTAATGCCAACTTTTAAAAAAAACCCCGAAAATTAAGCAGTTGAGATAGAACAAAATCAGACATTCAAGAGCCTATTAAGACCAAGACTAGCAGCCAAGCAAAAGCTTGCTTCCAAAATTTGTGAGGAGTGCAATGGAATTCTGTTCCTCACCACTCCCACAGTTTGGCACCTGGCTCAGGAGATGCATCTCCTTGGGGGCAGCCACCCTCGCTAGTTTGTTACTGATAAGCTGCAGGACTCATTACATGCACTTCAAAACTTCTGGTTTAAAGTTTGTTGCTTTTCTGAAAGACAATAATCCATTTCTAGTCATACTTGACCACACAGTTACAAGATGCATTTATAATATTCCCCTGCCAGTTATGCTTATGATGTCATTTTCAGGATGAAAAATCAGATTGCGTGGAATTGCATCTGAAGTAGATAAAATCAAATATCCATCAAAATAAAATGTAAGTATAAATACTTCTCAAATACAAGCCTTACACAGTTACTCTTCACTGGCTTTCTCAGCCAACAAGAGTTCATTTCTATTTCTTGGGTTAGTTTTAACACATGGAATTGTTCCAATATCGCTGCTCAGGACAAAGTAAGTTTACCAGCTCTCGAGGTAGAAAGGCCTCCTCCTGACGAGCCACAATCAGACAGACAGTTTCCCCTTGCTTTGTGCTCCTCAGCATAGCTACAAGCTCTTCCTGGGTCCTGCCAGTGATGTCCCGTCCATTCACCTACCAGACACAAAAGAACAGAGGATGTCCTATCGGTGATTATAACTATCTTCTGTCGTTTTCCCCTCACCTAACAGAGTTGCCATTCAGTGACTGAGGGCAAAGAAGAGTTAGCAACAGCTCCCACACTGCCTCCCCCTCTGGCCCCACACAAATCACTTAACCTTTTTCCCCTTAATTTTCACCATCTGTTAAAGCAGGTCTGTAGTACCTTACAGGGGGTTTGTGAGACTTAATTAGTTTGTAAAGCACTTTGAAGATGAAAAGTACAAAAATAAGACCTAAGTATTATTAAAACTGTTTACCTTAAGAGCTTTTTGAGGTTGGTAAGTAGAAATAACCCATTAGATAATGAGACTGTAAGTCACAAGATATCTGAAAATTTTAAGCAGGCAGATTTGAGCAAAATTGCCTTAAAATGAGCACTTAACCGCCTCAATGTTAATCAGAGATTTTTGGACATGGCTGAAGAGGCAAGACATGTTTTGTTTCAACTGATACATTTATCTACTTTAAGAACCAAGATGTTATCAGATCCCCATTGTTCAAACATCCCATGGACCCTTGTGAAAAGCACCCTTTTCCAAATCATAGTGTAAAATACTTGTTGACAAACAGTACAAAAGCCATGAGACTTTTTTTTTTTTTTTGTATAAACCAAGGCCAAGAATTTTAATTCCATACATCAGTAGTATGTATAAGGAAAGAAAATATTTATGCCAGAACCAGCAATCAATACTCAGCAATGCAAATACAATGGAAATTTATCCTAACCTCCAGGATTCTGTCTCCTGACTGCAAACGACCATCTTTTACTGCTGCACCTTTTGGTAAAATATTCTTCACAAAAATTGGACCAGGACCATGTACTGAAGAGTCTCTGGTAACCACAGTGAAACCAAGTCCCTCTGGACCTAGAAGGTCAGATAAAGAACTCCCAACATAAATTTCAAAAAGCAAATGATGATCATTAAAAGAAAGTAAACAATGTCAGTTACATATCACAGACACTCATTCAGGTTAGCTCTGAAAAAAAGAAGCAAACAGAAAGCTGTGAACATGAGCTTATTTTCTGCATGGTCTAGAGAGTAATTCTAGCAATGTCAGAACACATGCTCAAATCCTCCTGCAACAGCTACAGATGGAAATACTTTTGGATAGCCCACAGGAAGTTGTTTGCTGCTTGGAAACAAACAACCTCAAGGGTTAACAGATAAATGTTTTAACAAATAATTAAGGAGTAAAATCAATATTAGCAGGTATTGCTTATAAGCCACCAAAATCACTCAGGAATAGGAGGGTCCATAAAAATCTTTTTATATTGAGCAGGATTGCTACCTATGTGATAGTTTTCAGAGATACCATGTCAGTATCACATTCCTGACATTTCTAAAAATATAAATTACTGTTTCAAAATCAAAAGCATTACATCTAAAATGGGGAAAATTTTGACGTAGGTTTTGTTAATGCTAAGCTGAAGAATTTGGAAGTAAAAATGAGTGATTTAAGTTAAGAAATAACAAAAATTAAGAAATGACAGCTTGATTACATTCATTATGTTTTAAAAGAATAAAGTTACAGACAGTTTTTTAAGGGGCCACTTCTAGCATCAAATTTAACTCTCAGCCAAATCAGAGACAGAAATTAAACAGAAAATATAAACGCTAATTGGGATCTGCTTAAGCACATTTTACTACACGTGCATAAACCTGTTACTCCATGCAGAGACAGACACCTGCATGGAGCAGCAGTTAAAGATATATACCCAAAATTTGGTCTGCTGACAGCTGAATAAGTGCAGATGGAAAGAAAAGGTTTGTAGAAAATAAAAAAGGGAAAGACAGGTAAATCTGGTCAACTTTCTGGATAACATGAAACAGAGCAGAGTATATTTTTAAACATATCTTTAAAAGAATGTCGTAACAGTGCTGGTCAATTAGCAGATATGAATATAAGTAACACAGGTTACCAGCAGACAGTTCAAATTTTTATTCTGTACTTGTGAAAAGGCTGAATCATCTCTTAATTTTGGATATTGCTAATGAAATACCTTCCACATAATCAGTAACTGAGATGTTTTAAAAATCACTAAGTCTGGATAATATAAATCCACAATTTACAAGAAAGCTCTCTGTTGAGAACATTGCTGTTAACATTCCTTTACCTTTCAGAATATTCTTTTACCTTTTGGAACTTTTAACTGGCTTGTACTTTTAAAGTTACTAGTTTAGTTAAAAGTTAAGGTATCAGTACAGAGAACATGATAAAGAATTAATCATATAATCCCCAAAGACTTACCTTTTTTCAGGTCTATCTTTATTTTCTTTGCATTTTTTTTATTGCCAAAGCCCAAAAGGGGTGACAATGAAGGAGAAGATGACTTTCTACTTAGACGTGGGAGGTTGGGGCTCTTAGCTTGTTGTAGTGTTGCCTGTACACCTGCCTCCAAGCTGCTTGCGCCAGAAAGATTAATTGTTTTCAGAGCAGGTTTTGGATGAACAGGAGGTGGAATCTTTGTTTTTGGAACTCCTTCTTCATTTTCCAGAAAACAAAGGGGAGCAATAGCAGACTTCTCATATTGTTCTCGATTATATGGAGGAAGGACTTCCAAGATGACACTTTGAAATTTCATTGCCTGACGGAAGATGTCCTGAGCCCTTTAACAGAAAGGTATGAAAGCTTGTTTACAGAGAATAAGACAAAAACTTATCTTAGACGTGAAGAAATAACCTTATCTTCACATCTACAGGGTCCCTTTTCTAAAAAGTATGCATGAAATAAGACTTCTAAACTACAGCATTTCCTTACATTTCAAGGACAGACCTTATCCTGATTGTAGAAACCATGGTGTACTCCCAGCATAAGGATGTATAGGCTTAGGTCAGTTTCTTTCACACTCCTTGCAAATAGCCACTTGGCCATATGTTATAAGGTAATTTAATAACTCCCGTTTCAGGAGATGAATATTTTAAATATATGAAAGAAAAAATATAGCATCTTCTTCAAACAAAAATACATTGGAAATAATGCAAGACATCCTATGGGAAAGCCTAAATTCAGTCTTCAGGGGCAAAATAACTGGCTGCACTTAAAAGAGAAAAAATAATGGATGGAGAAATTTACATTTCTTGAGACCCCAAACACATAATTTAAAGAAGTAAGGGAGTCAATTAAAAGAGGTGCTATAAACTCTGCCACACAACAGAATGTAATTGAATAGATTAACAGCAAATAAAAAGTAGACCAACAGTCCCAATATATAAGACTATTATAAACAAGGGAATACAGAAAGTAGGCTGTTGCTATTACAGCTGCAGAAGCAGCAATCATCAGGAGCAATACTAGAAAAGTCCCTGCTGAAAATAGAAAGAGACAGTCTCTGCTAAGTGTTAAAACAGCTTTTACAAGGGTTATGAAGAAATGTCAATTTGAAACTAGCAAACAGATTTTCCTCTCAAAGGAGAATCTGATGACTATTTCTGGGTCAACAGTCATTGGGACAATACTTCGTCACATCCATTACAATTACTGCATTTCTGCAGCTTGGACTTCTGTCAGGTTAGTACAGTTATGTCATGCCAGATGAAAACTAAAAGGCATATTCACGGAGATTAGTTTCAACCCAGAAAGCTGCTTTTCTTAGCCATTCTCAACAGCCAGGGAAGAGAGATGATGCAGAAGGCTATTCTGGAAGGCAATTCAGGAGAACAATGTAACAGGACAAGGGAACAGGCTAGAGCTTGTCCAAAATATTCCCCCCAGTCCCCAAATGGATGTTGAGCCCTTACTGCCCACAGTTTTTCTCCTCGGATCCAATGCCACTGCAACCACACTACTTGTTATTGTAACATAAGGTGAATTAGACCAACTAAATTAGGCTCTGCTCTACACCACCTTCTAGTCACTTCTCTCTCTCACTCTCCCAATGACAGAGATTGGCCCCTAACTAACAACTGTCTTTGCAAATATCCCTTCCAACTCTCAAAACTTTACATGAACTTGGAGAAAGCAAAGTGTCCTGCATTTCTCATTTTGAAGGGAAGCCTCACAGAGAACTGGAAAGTTTATTGCAATATTTCTGTCACAAAAACTAGTAATCTTACAGAAGAATATGTGGAGCCCTCCAGTCCACATATATCTCATAGGCTTAAAGCCTCTGGAGATCTAGTTATCTTCTGAAGAGAACACAAAGGAGACAACAAATCTGTGAAGAAAAGATCACATACAATTTTGAAAAGAGAGGTTTTGAGTCAGGAAAAATCTCATTTGAGAAGGATACGTCTTCATTACAAAACGGCATAGGTGAGGCAACAAACATTTTAATACGACACCAACACTTATGTTCTGATAAAGTTGATATCTTATGTGGGAACTTTCTATGGGTGGAAGAGAATGCCATGTACTATGTCACGTCAGAACACACTTACCACCAAATATTCAGAAAACAATAACTTGAAAACCTATCAGAAGGCAAAAAGCACAGCCTCAGAAGGTAAAACCTAATACAGAACTATGCTGGTTTTAAGAAAACCTATTTTGCAAATATTTATCCCTAACAGTGAAATTACTTATTTGATTTTAGTCTAGAAACCTTGAACATTTGGCTTACTGTTTAGAAAGTTAAGCCTCAACTCCCTTGAGATCTCAATAGGTTTTTGTTATATTATAAACAATCACTCAGCTGTCTAAACATATGGATTAAAAGCAAAAACAAATTACTACTTAATTACTACAGCAAATATCTGTGAAATTTGAGAGGCTATTCTTTTGTGCAACAATGTCATATTAATTCACAGCCGATCAAAGCAACCTGTTACTTAAAGTGATTTGAGATAGATAATAAATGTCAACAGATTTGTAATAAAAGTCCTAAGAGGTGAGACTTACCGTTTAGCTCAACTGATCAGGGTTTGACAGTACTAGTCTTTTTAAAAAATTAAAAGCTGCGGCACCAAAAAAAAAATCTTATTTCATTTGCAAAAGAACACCAAAAAACATGCTGCAATGTTGACTCATTCTGAAGGTCTTATGAGGAATGAATTATAAAGAAAATATGGAAAAAAACCAGAAGAATTGTAGATCTAAGGTAACTATTAAAAAACGTAGAGCTATTTAAATTAAGTAAGCACAATAGGTTCACTAAGACTACAAGATTTCTCTCCTCAAATTTCGCCTTATTTGGAGGTTTCAGGAAGAAAATTACAAAGTTTCTGCCAGGTATCAATTTTACAGGCATTTTATCTAAAACAAATTTTAATCCCTTTGCATGAATCACTTAATAAACACAGCATTGTATAAAATCCTGGATGGTTGAAAGTATCAGTAAACTAGCACTTACTGTGCAAAGGTTTTATCTGTAAGGTCCACATGGTTAATCTTCACAATGCATTCATTTTCATGGAAAAGCCCATCACGCCTGGATCTGCTATTTTCTTCAATACCACGGATGAAGAGTCCCAGCATCCTAAAAGGAAAAAAAAAAAAAAAAAAAAAAAAAAAGAGTGAAAATGATCCTTTATTCTGCTAGTATGATTCTATAGCAACTAAAAATAGATATTAATCTCTACTGTGTATAAGATGAGATAGAGTAGACCATTATGAAGTGCTTAACCTAGTGTCCTGGTTTCATCTGGGACAGAGTTAATTTTCTTCCTATTAGCTGGCATAGCGCCGTGTTTTGGATTTTTACGAGAAGAATGTTGGTAACGCCCTGATGTTTTAGTTGTTGCCAAGCAGTGCTTACACTAGGCAAGGACTTTCAGAGCTTCCCATGCTCTGCCGGGCATACAAGAAGCTGGGAGAGGGCACAGCCAGGATTGCTGACCCCAACCGGTCAAAGGGCTATTCCGTACCATAAGATGTCATGCTCAGTATATAAACTGGGGGGAGTTGGCTGGGGGGCAGCATTTGCCGGGCATCAGTCAGTAGGTGGTAAGCGGTCGCATCATTTGTTTTTCCTGGGTTTTGTTTCTTTCTCTCCTGTTGTTTTGCTTTTCATTATAATTTTTTATTATTACTATTATTTTTATGGTTATTTTATTTTATTTCAATTATTAAACTGCTCTTATCTCAACCCACGAGGTTTCTCACTTTTGCTCTTCTGATTCTTTCCCCCATCCCACGGGGAGGGAGGGTGAGTGAGTGGCTGGGTGGTGCTTGGTTGCCGGCTGGGGCAAAATCACACCACCTAGTGAAAGGATCCCCAGCTCACTCTAACCAACAGGGAGGGGATTGCAAGAAACACCAAGAAAAACTGCTGGACGCTGATGCTATACTACTTGCTAAGAACTTCAGGAAGCAATAAGACCTGTAGGTTATACTTGGAGAAAGAGAGGAAAACACCTAGATCTCCCCATCCAGTTAAAAATTGTAATGTAGTTTATGCAATATTTGTCTGCCACTAAGTAAGATTACATTGCTCCAAAGAAAAGCATGAACAGATTAAAAGTCATTTTCTAACAACTATAATAAACTAAATGGGCATTAGAAAAGATTAAAAATAACCACTATTCTTATGTTTGAAAGTCTCTGAAAGTTTTCAGTTGCCAAAGCCCCTTGTTTTGATACCTGGCAGTAATACTATCTGTTCACGTGGCAGGAGAGCAGCAGAACATCAAAACCGAAGTTGTTTGTTACCAGGTTATGTGCAAATTGAAAACTGAGGTGCAGCACAGAAACTTCTGATAATGCATTAAGTGAACCAGTGTGAGTGGTGCAAACTTCCAGTGTGGCTAACTCTGCTGGGAGAGCTAGGCTATTTCTGACCTACCTGGAGCATCTCTGTATTGCAGACTACAACTCAGCTTAGATAAATCCAGTGATACCAGTACAATGTCCTAAAAAACTGACAACTGCGTGTTTGCGAAGACCTTTTATAATCAGGTTTTATCCACTAAATTTCCATACCACATCAGCATCAAAGACAGATGACCTTTAGAGACTATTTTCTATTGGTTATATCCATAAAATATTAATGTGCAATTTCCATCGTGCCAGCACTCCAATCACAAAACAGAAGTCTTGTATTTTTTCTCAGATTCATGACTGCCCATATCTTTAAGTCCATTCAACAGATTCACAGCACACCATTAACTACTTCAAAAGACCATGCATCTGATCTTAGATTTACTGTATAAGATTTAAAAATTTATATTTATGTCATATCAATGTACTTTAAGTGAAAACTTGACTCCTACTGAATATTACTTCTTCAAAACAACTCCATAAAAAAATTATTCAATCTATCACATAAAGATTCTCTTGCAACCCATGTTCCTTCACTGAAGGATTCAAAGAGGCAGTGGTGGTGAGGGGCCGCAGCCCTATTGATGGCAACATCCAACTAGTGGCAATCAAAAAACTAAACACTAAGAACTAGTGAAATATAATTACATTAAGATGTAAACCAATAAAAGTGGAGAAATAAAAGAAATTACAAATTAAGTCAGTTGCTATGATCTTCACTAATCCTGTTGTGTTTAGATGCTGCATCCGTCTAATGCAATAGGATTGCCCACTTGTCTGAAACTCTTTGTCTGTGCTGTAGTATGAAGGAGTGGCTTGAGTTATGTATGCTGTGGCAGCTTAAATTCATTGCTCCATTACCTTTTTCCAGTCTCAATTCTAGCATTATTTTAATGCACTATTAAATTTTCATTTCCTTTTTAAATGATATCTAAGTGCAAAAGAAAGCAGAAAAACTATTTCCCTTCATTTTGCAGTTCCTATATAAACTAAGATTTTGTAAATGAATGCAATGTTTTAACTACCTCTACAAAAATTGTTGCTCTGCACTAGGCTAAAGCCAGCATTACCTTATTAGAGGATAACTTTACAATTGAAATACCACACCAAGTTAGTCATGGCCAGTGTGCCCCCATAATTGTACCTTGTCATTAACAGAAATAAAAGCTGCTCTTCTGTACTTTCTCATGTTATGATGAGTTAAAATTTATAGACTAGTCTGAGGCTTGATTAAATAAAAGGGACAAGCGATTTAAGTCACTCTACTGCTTTTATAAAGATATCGCTATGCTTCTGCCAAGGGTCATTAAAATTTCAAGACAACTGTCTAAGCAAGTAGTCCGTCTGTCAAAAAACTCTTTTCTCTGAGGGATCCCCAAAAGCATTTGTAAATAAGGACACATTAACATGCATGCAATGTAGACCAAGGAACTCAGCATTTTCTTCATGGAGATCTTTAAAAGCTGCACCCAACACAGCTACACTACAGCACAGAACTGTATTATGATCACAGTAATTACTGATTTTAATAGCTTGCAATTTCATCACATTTTTTACCTAATCATCTTGAAATACACTACAACCTTTATGGCATGCCTATAACAAAGAACTACTGTCTGCATTTCATGATGGGGTAACAAATGCAAGTGCCCTTCTCAAGACAAACAGGCAGCCTGCAAAGCCAAGGACACGACTTAGACCTCCCACAGTTCCTAATGAAGACCAACTTTCTTCTTGAGACAGTGATGACATTTTTTCCAAGGCAGCAAGTGGACATCCATTTTTCCTTTTGGCAAATAAAACATTCTGAATGAATTTGGGTCCTCTTACAAACTCAGATCTTGCTGAGAAAACATTTGCACACACAGACTTTTATAAGGCAATTTAACCCTTTATATCCTCTGTCCTACATGTAAGTTGACAAACAAAGGAACGTGTAAGAATTAAACAGTTTTCACTTTTGCAATAATTGTCTTTGTGTTACAGGCAGCCATCTTACTATAAAGTAATGTCATTTACGGCACTGGCAATTTCCCATCTCTTATTCAGGGCTGCCAGTGTCAAATTAACTATCTGGCTAAACCTCTGTATGTCAAATTGCAGCCTAGATTTTTTTTTTTTTTTTTTTTTTTTATCGCTTAGACGTCCTTTCTTGAGGCTGCAGCGTCTGCCTGCATCGTCGGCCGTACTTTTTCTTTTTTTGATTTTTTTTTTTTTTTTTTTTTTTTTTAAATCTGAGTTAGATAGCTTGGAAAACAGCTATAATGAAAATGCTGACACAGTCTTAACTACAGTACATCAATATGAGCATGCTGCTATAATAGGCTTTTGTGATCTCAAGAGACTATGTTAAATCATTTATAATTAAAGTAATTGTATTGTGACAAAGAAAGGTTCATGGTATAGTGCACATCTTATAAATGCTATACAACCAAATCTGAAAGGTGGCCTGAAAAATATGAGGCATGACCAGGCAAGCAAATCTTTTGACTTTTCTTGTCTGATATGTCACAAAGGAAGGGCCTATGCAGAGAAATCCAACTGAAGAAAAAAACCAAACCAAAACCACAAAACCAACAAACCCAAACAAAACCCCCACACCCGCAAAACCAACCCAACACCACAAAAAAAACAACCAACCCCCTAGCCCCCACACCTCTAGTATTACATTATTATGCAGAGTCTAGTTTACCATTTAGAGAATAAAAACAGAGGCAACTAAAAGGACATAGATGAACAAAGGCATTGGTATTGTCTTATGCATAACTTAGACTAGTAAATATTTTGTTAATGGATAACAGTGTCACAGACTCAAGTACCAATTTTCTTTTAAGCATTTCTTTTCCTTATGGTTAAATACTAAGTATTTTAAGAGAACCACAACTGAAATTCTTTCATTAACACACTTCTTGAGCAATGCAGAAAATAGCTTACCTTCCACTCAAAGATGAAAAAAACGGCACCACATGTATTCCCAAGGGTCCACCTTCCCCAGAAATCTCCACTGTTTTTGTCATTTCACTAAAAAAGAGCACAGGGAAACACATCTCATATGCTTCTTCACAGAATTCTATGTTAAAAACAAATTCCTGATTGATCAGATAGCAGAAAGCATAGAAAAAGTATTAGACTCAGAATACACTAATATACAAAAATATGAAATGTAAAATTGCTATCAAATTCTTTATTTTTTTTAGATCAGGATTTGTGTACTTTGAAAGGGAAAGACAGTAAGGACTAGACATCTTCCTAACTCAAGTCTTAAGTAAATTAACCAGAATATTAAAGGTTAAGCTTTTGAGTCAGGATAGATTTTATCATTAAAAAAAGAAAAAAAAAGTTGTTGTTCTACATGTTCTTAATTTAAGCTTCACATGAGTTGCTTCAGTCAATTTCCCCATGTGGACACGTTAAAAACATGAAGATCACACATTAAGGGCATCAAGCCAATAAGCAAATTAGTCAAATCGTATTTAAATATCTTTATTTCTGCCCTCAGTGGTATACAACATCACTGACAAATAAAGAACAAAACAAATCGTAATCAGAAGTGCAACTCAGCTCATTTTATCAGGAAGTTTCCTTCCTCAAACACCATTATCGAACCCCTCTATATTATCCCTGACAGATTTTTGCTGTTTCATTTCCTATTGAGTATTTTACACTGTCAGTGACCTTAACTCTATTCTGGGTGATCATAATTTGAGAAAGACGGTACCCGAATTGGCTAGAACATCAAAGGTGAAAAAAAAAAAAAGAAAAAAGAGAAATTATAAAGGTCTGTATTCTAGCAGATCATGTTCCTACTTTCTATGCTAGTCTATGTCTTCTGTAATACCCCCTCCCCTCAAATCGTACTGAACACCACCACTCAGGATTAGCGGTCAGTGGACTTCTACTGGCTATGCCCATTTACATGATGAGAAAGATGACCAAGCTCCCAAATTCATTTTTCCGTAGTACAACAATTTCCTCTGGGATCAGCTGACTGATCTCACTGACCCATGCTCTTACGATCGTTTGATGTGATGCAAGAAGAAATGCACAGGTGTAAGGGAGGAATCTGTGACCACCTTGAAGTGGCAACACACAGTTACACCAGATTAGATACAACATAATGATGCAGGGCACAGCTAAGCTCTCTCTCAAGTAGGAGAATCACTGCAAATGATCTTAGACAAATTCTGGTATTGCTTCCTAATAATGCAGGATTTGGGGTTTTTTTCTTGTTATGAACCTGTATGCAGTTGCATAATGATTAATCAGAAGCAACTTGCCCTAGATACAGTAATTCTTAGCTTGGTCAGCTAAATATGGAATAAGACCAGAAAATAAGTTATACCATTTTCTTTCTGTTTTGGAGTTTGGGGGGATGGCTGGTGTTTCTTTGTTGGGAGTTTGTGGAGGGGTCTTTTTGTAAATTATTCATCCAAAAAGGCTGATGCTGGAATGAAATGGACAGACCCTGAACAACAAACCACGCCTGATCCCAATGTCACAGATTTTCACGTTACTACATTTATAACACAGGCACAATCAACAGGCATTTCTATTTGCTGATTTTTTGTTTCCTGTATGCCCCTCTCATCATGAATCAAACAGGGAAATGCTGACAAAATCTTCCTGCAGGCTTTTTTAGAAAATTTTTTTTTCCTAGTGAAACTGGTCAGGAAAGCTAATCAGGGCGGTTACCAAGAACTCAAAAATGCATGCATAGGAAATTAACTCTTCTTTCAGTTCCATCTTCTACTTCCTCCAATTCTCTTAACAGACCAAAAAAAAAATAAATTAAACAGCTACTTTTACTGTCTTTTGAACTTGTACAGAATCAAAACACATGAGTAAATTAAGTAGCCGAATCCTATAGATCCAGAAAATAATTGAAAGTTGTGAACAGGCTTTCATTTGTACAAGGAAAATTTAAATAAATTACAATTGTCCCCACATAACCCTGCATTGCTCAAGTACTCCAGGGAAGAGTTGTCTTCCTAAGCAACTGTAAAATAGGGCAGGAATTTCTTTGAGGGCTACCACGATAGACAGGTTAGCTGTCATATTAAATCAATGCATTTACAGTTCTAAGCAGGCTCAAAGCCAAAGAAAACATACAAGTTTATTTTTAAACCTAACATGAAATCTACACACTAAGAAAAATAGGTTTCTTTGTGAAAATAAATAGCCCACTGTGTATTACTTTTAAAAATATTGTGGTACTAAAGCATTAAGTATCTGGAATAAGAGCACACTCTCTATACATATATATATATATATGTATATATATAAAGGTAGTTTAGAATTGTACTTTTAATCAAAAATCTATGAGTCAGAATGACTTTTCATTCTCAAACAAATGTGATTATTAGTTATATCTGAGAAGAAAACTGCCCTTCATGACAACTTTAATGGATTTTGAGGATATAATATTTTTCTATCATACCTACGAATGCTTGACAGTTAAAAAATTAAAAAGCAGACTACCCCCAATTTGGCTTTTTTTGCTTTAGGAACCTCAAAGATTAGAGACTCAGAAAAATTTGACATCATTCACTCCTGCTATTTACCTTCCAGCAGGTTTAACCTGCCCAGAAGAACCACTGAATTCCAGCAGTGTACTATTCCATGCTGGCTTACAATTTACACTATACTGGAGAGACCATTCAGGAATGGGGCACGGCTAAATGAGATCCTAAACAGGATGAGCTTTAAGAATACTAATTACTAAACTCCACAAGGGACACCAAGGTGCTGGGACTCTTCTGTTTGACAGAGTCAAGTTAAAAAACTTAAAGAAGAGGGCGGGAGAATGCAGAATGGCTTTCCACTGCTGGTTGATAGCTGTGATACTGGCAACAGAGAGGGTAATTTATGGATCTTCTGCAATATTCAACACATTTAAAAAACAAACCAACCAACCAACCCCCAAATTAGGAAAAAATTTAATTCCAAAAGTTAGTAACCTACTAGTGGCCTGGTCCTATTTTAAATCTCCCATATACATATTTAATGCATTTTGCAGTAAAAGAAAAAAAAAAAGTCTGGCCTATCAAGTCAGTATAAAGACTTGGAGTCCAGTTGCTAGCTGGGGATGAGAGGCTGGGAGCATTGGTAAGGGATGCACAGAGGGTGCCTCTATGAGCTACGCTGCTGGTATCTCCTGTGTGTTCTTCAAGGAGCAGACAGAGCTCCTACCTCAGAAAATACTGTCAAATACTGTCCTTGCTGAGTTTGCAACCCAATTTCTATGGAATACATAGAGATATGTTCTTACAGCAATCAAAGTAAGTGAACTTTTAAAAAGCATTTATTTCAGTGACATTTATCCGAACTGCAGGTTTGACCCCAACTAGAACCACGGCACTCAAGCTTCTTCGAATGCATGCTGGCACCTCCCTTCCCCTCACCGTGCTTAAAGGTGCCTCAGAGGTCTCAGTGAAGAGAGAATACCTGCCCAGCATGTGGCATCCAAGACCACATTCAACGCTGCACTATTGATTTTTAACCTGAAGAAGCTGTCATCATTTACTATTTAAATTCTTCATCTCTTGATGTTTATTGATTTCTGCTAGACTCTTTACAGTCAGGAAGGCCTTGCCATGCACGTTATTAAAAATGTTGATGAGTACAGTTTAGCAAAGAGAGAGATATAGAAAATGTATGCATTTGTGCGTAGTGAGCATGCACAGTAGTCCGTTCGTAACATGGAAAACAAAATTTAAATGGAGTGCTGCACATTCAGCAGTGCACACTCAATGGTGAATCAGTCTGATCTTCAGATTGGCAGTGCCCTTGCCATCAAATAATATAGTTCCCTCTCCTGAAAACTGTATAAAAAATTAGCAGTTTGTCAGTTAGGCCATGGGAAACCATCTATTAGGTGAAAACTTCTCTGCAAACTATCCAGTAATACTGAAGAACCAATCTCAACCACTGAGCACACAGATGTTTAAAAGGGACCTCTCTCCAGAAATAAATGTTCTGGAGCTTTGCAGCAGGACCTGGTTCGCTAAGGCGCTTTGACCTTCCCAAATTACGAATGCTAGGAGAATCCTGGTAGGATTTCTCTTGGAGAATGCAGTGGAAGCAGCCTAAAGAGGATTAATTATTTTGCAACATACTGAAGACAGGACCTTGGAAAAAGCTGCTTTCTTCATGGGTTACTGAGCAAAAATCGTCATCTTGTTTATGTCACAAGAATGTACTGCCCGAATAAACACAGATCAAGTATTTATCGTTCCAACGGCATATTCTTTTGCCATTTTAGTCTTATTTAACACTTGCATGTATGTCTTCAACCCAGGCACAACATGACTAAGCAAAAACCTTTGAATAGATCATCCGATTCCTCATATGTTTTTAAGAAAAGGTATGGATTAGTAAGCTGCTGTATCTGAAAAAGATCTCTTAGCGCAGGATATCAATATATCCCTTGCAAACAGAAAAGCACAGCTGATATTCTGGACATGCTTTTTGGCATTTTTATTGACCACATCCAAGTAAAAGGCAAAGGAAGTGTGACCCAGATGCAGAGAGCTCACACATTAAATTACTGTGTTCCTTGCTTGTTCTTCACTTGTGCCTCCAGCCCCACCAGTCAATGCTGCTGTTCCAGGGGAGGAAAGCATCCGCGAACAAGGGGCGCTGACATTTGGTAGACAGCACAAGCCTACAGGTGATGTCAAGTTACTAAAGGGAATTTTAAAGAGGAAGCATGCACAGATTTATCCAAATAAAGATGATTCAGTCCACATATTTCTTTCACATATTAAAACAGTACAGCTGCTGATGGTAATACAGTATTTGTACCCATTCTTCCAAAAGAGGCTTCCATAGTAGCCAGCTCAAAAAAGCTGTCAGACAGAATACTTCCCATCCACCTCCTACTGCTTTTCCACATTTTTCCTTCCTTCTTTTAAATTAGATGCTCTGATGAAAATGTCTTGAAAGCCCTGGAGAAGAAACTGGAGGTCAAGATGTTAAATAGTGTGAATACACTCAAATGATGAAAATCTGAGCAATATCTAAATAGGGATGGAGAGCACCCTACAAGGAGAGGAGAAAGCAACTGAACGTGCAGAGTCAAGAAGGAGCTTAGGAGGCACAGTTAAGGAAACTGCTCACTCTCTTTTAGAAGAGACAGGTACATTCCAAGTGCTCCATTCTACACAAAACTAAACAAACTATCAACAAGTTTAAATATTTACTACAGAATAATGTCAAAATCTTCCAGTTTCAGGTTTGAAGAGGTAACCAATCACCCTCTCCTAACTAAAATGCATTCATCTAGTAAAGATGCTACTGTAATACAGATTTTTTTCCCCACTAGAATTAGTTAGTTCTCACGAGATTAATGGTCTAAAGGTTTAGAGAAAAAACAGACAACCCGCAGGCAGTAGGGTTTTGTGTCTTTTTTTCTTTAAATCAGGTTGTTCCACTTCTGTGTTGTTAGACTAATGAAAGACACAGAAGGTTAAAAAAAAAGTAAAATACAGAGAAGGAAAAAAACACTGCAGTTACACTTTAATTATGTATCTACAGTGCTTAAACCAAGGAACTGACCCTGACCTCTGCTAGAAAGAAGTGGGAAGACAGCAAAACAGAACATAATGAAAACACATAATGAATTATCTATGCATAAATTACCCTTTGATTTCCAACTAATCCACTGCTATTAAGCTAAACATCCACTTCCAAGCAGATTCATGTTTACTGTTCCCTAACACAGTCATTCTTACTAAGAAAAGAAAAGCAAGGTTCAATGTTAAAGGTTGTGACAAATTTCTACCTGATTTCTGTAGAGTATCAAGACCCTGCTGTTACTTTCAAAATTTTCCAGTCCTAGTCCAGAACATGAAAGGAAGCATGGAAAAAATACCAAATTCTATACACTGATGGCATTAGCTTGGCTTCCCTTATTCTGAACATCGTCTTTACTAGCAAATCCAAAATAAAAAAATCCACCTTCAGAAATTACAAGAGGATTGTCATTGGTCCTGTCTTTACTTACTCCATCAAAAAACATGCCAATGACCTAATGTTTCAAGCCTCTCTTCTAGCAAAGTTCAACTCTCAAAAAGTCAAATTAAAGATTTCAGACTCCTGAGGGATATAGCCCTGAAAAGTTTCCCAGTACTTTCACAGTGAAATGTTTTAAAGACAATCCAGGCAAAGACACTTTCCTTCCTACTAGTTTCTGAATAGAGGAGCTACAAATCCTCCACCCTACCACCCCATTTTCATTTACCCAACGTGCAACTAATTCTACCTACTTAAATCAGTGAACTGATTTTCTTCAAATGGAACATTTTTCCTACTTGAGTGAAAAATACAAACCAAGCCAAGCCTGAAGCCTTTCACCACAACTGACTAGGCTTCACAATCATTAAATATTAATCATGGTGTTCTTTTTTCTTGCTTCCCTCTGAAATACCCATTACTGGCTGCAGTTAGAGAAAGGACACAGACCTCAGACAGGTTGGTGCTCTGACTAGATGGCTCAGATAATTTTCTTAGGTGACTAGCTGCTATTTTGCTTAAGTGCTATAGGTCATAATGATTACCCAACTCAGTGACAAGAAGGAATATTTTCTAGTGAAAGCAGCAGGGACAATAGTGGTTTTCTTCTTTCTTCCATAGCAAGGAGTAGCTCACAATTAGGCTGAAATATTAGCTTCATTAACATCACTGTAATTTAATATGGCTTATTTAAATGAAGGCTTAAGGTATCATGACTTGGTGGTCCTTCATGGCCCTAACTTATTTGAAATGGAACAAGAAAGATACCTGCACAAATGAGAATTATAAATAACACTTTCTTTCAGAAAGAACAGTGTAAAAGGAGTCAAATTAGATATTAAGATGCTAGTTTTACTACTTGTGGAAAAAAAGTTTTATTATTTAATTCTATTTTATTAATAAAACCTTCTTTACTTATATTCAATCAATTCAGATACCAGTAAGATAGACGGATGGTCTATAGTGACTCATTATTTTCCTTTATAAACCTATTGCTCCTAATGAAAAAACTTTTGTAAAAGCTGTTTTAAAAAAACACTCTTCACTTTTAAGGAAAAAGCCATGCAACAATCACAGAATCATTGCCTTAAAATTTATATTTGACTTTTGAAATTCCACTGACTTTTTACAGAATTACCAACTACATTTGCTTTACAAAATAATGTGTTCTGAATTCTTCCAAAGTTCACAGTTTGAAGAAATTAGAATATATCACAAATACTTGAAAGTAATACACAATTTTGAGGAAAAAAGTCCTCATACTGCCCATCTCAACACTTACAGGCAAAACAGTTTTTAAAAATCTCAGGACACAGGAAGCACAAGCAAGGTATCTTTTAGGACAACTATTTCACTAGGAAACAAATACTGCTCCTTTCTCTTTACTTTGGTGTTTGGTTTGGTGGTTTTGTTTTTTTCTTTTCTCATTGTCAGCGTTTTCAGTGGCCACCAAAATCAGGTTATAGAGAATAAAAGTGAATGAATATCACAAACTACTTCTGAAGAATCCCAAATGAAAGCAATGACTTAACTTGATAAACATTAAGATGCTCTCTGAAAATTCCTAGGAGGACTTGGACGATCTAAAACACCCTAGTAAAAGCATAAGGACAACAGTAAATATGAGTATAGCATTCACAGAGCTTGATTAATCCCCATTACAAAGTAACGGATCAAAAGACAAATAAGTGCATGTATTTGGTGATGTATAATAATTACCTCAGTCGAAACAAGCTGTAGAAGTCTTTAGCAACATTCCATAAAGAGAAAACAAGCATTAGCAACTAAACTGACTAAGTTCTATACTTGCATGATGAACACTAATCAGCTGGTGTGTAACTTAGAGGCCCGGCAGGTGCAGAGAAAAGCTGGAAGAGCACTCCAATTCCTTTTCATGATGAGACCATTCTAAAAATATGTATCAGTACCAGCAGGCAAGAGAAGAAACTACAAAATGGCATACAAAGTAGGTGACAAGGAGGCCTCCAAGGGGGAGGAAAAACTCAGTTGTTGAAAAGCACAACCTTATCAAGATCAAAAAATCTCCCATAATAGATAGGAAATGATGACTCAAAGAACAAGAAAAACTAAGAAATTAACTCTTTTGCACAGAAAAGACTAATTTTTGACATGCTCTAAAAGGAAAGGGGATCCTTCTACCAAAATTCTGGCATGGCCCAAAAGACCACCAAAGTTTGAGTGCTCTTGCGAACTTCCCCACAGGCTTTGGGTATATAACTTCATGCCTCTTTCCCAGACCCCATGTTGGTAAAATGGGAATATTAACACTTGGGTTTTCTCAGGTGCTTCTGAGGATAAATGCTCTAAGATTAAGGCATGCAGATACTGTTTATTTCATGGTTTTTATTTTATACTGTTTTGACAAACAACTGTAAGCTGCAAAATTATAGCAAATGTTTGTTATCATAAAAATTGAAACAAATTAAATTTTGACATTTTAGCTGTCATGCAGAAGTTTGCCATATAGCAGTTCTTAATTTCATTATACAATGTGCTATGATACCACTACAGTTCTGCAACAAACACAACATACTTGACAAAGGACTGAATTCCTCTGCCTACTCAAAAAGGTGACTTCAGCACAACCTGAATTACCAGTCAAAACTGAAATTCATGCTTATGGTGGGACAGGAGAATAACAGCATGAAAACATTTTGCTCTAAATTTGCCAGGTCAAATCCTCTATTACCACCACTGAGGATCTGACTGACCTACTTTGTGACACTGTATTGCAACCTGACCTGTTAATTTTGGTGTAATAAATGTAATCTGCAAATTTTTTTTTCCCATTTCAGCCATTTAGAATTTTCCCTGTGATTTCAGGAACAATAAACCCTGAAGCTTATTATTAAACCTCTTGAGAACACCTAGTTTCCTCTTGTTTCAGCTACACAGGTCTCAAATTTTACCGTATTGGCTTCCAATACAGATTATACATTTACCTAAATTTAACTCAAAATTTAGACTTGTCAAAATAGAAGCTACTTCCCAAACTATCATTGTGATGACTTCAGTTATAACAGCACTGGCCACCTCTGGTTTGTTATAAATGAAGAGAGGAAAAGGATGCATTCCGTCTGACTCTAGTGAGGCAGTGCACAGGGAAACATTGCAAATACTGGCTATGGTTTTCACAGAGTACAAACATAGATATAAAATCTACTATGAGGTATAGCAAAGTAATAACCTTACCACTCAAAAACAGAGGTGACGTTTTAACTGGAAAAGATTGGTTTAGGATTACATGGTTCAGCTGATTGGTTATTTATTGAGATATAATATGCTACTTAAGAACATCCTCTACCTTAAGATACTAAATGCTTGCACGACTGAGTAGAAAGCAAAAACACCGCGTATACAATAGTAGAATATTTCCCCCTTAGCCTTATACTACAACACCACAGTAAGAACACTCATATTCATCAACGAGGGTAAAAGATTGTCATGCACAAATATGTGCTTCAGTATGTGAATTGAGTGCATTTTTAGGATGGGAAAGGGATGAGAAGGAAGAGATCATGATGAAGAGCACAATGCAGATTTCACAGGTGCAGCTGCAATGAGAAGTCAGTCCTGGCTTGCATGTTGATAAACCACTCTTGAGTCAGCACCGAACAGAAGATGTTCCTACCTGACAGGGAGCCGGGCCCTCTGAGCCAACAGAAGTTCTGTGGGTCCAGCGAGGTTCATCTCCCCATCCTGAAAGGACACCTGGGAAGCACCCTGTTGAGAGATTTCAAAGCACATTTTGAAACTATGTACATATTTATGCGTATAGAACAATGGCTGCATTTATATTTTGCAGTGAATATTTGTAAGAGAGAGCAAATCATAAGTAACAGTGAGGACTGAAAGACCCATTCTGTATGCAGTGTGCGTGACAGCATTCTGAGAAACAGGAGGGCATCTCAAGGCCTGCACCTCATACCGGTGTCCCACTGTGCTTCCACTGGAGAAGCTTGCGGTACTGCTTCCTTGTCTTCCTGTCTAACCTGGATGTCACTCTGCACCACCCTGAGCCACCTCCTTTCTCACAATGGATTCCATAGACCTTGGAAAAACCCAAAAGGCTTTTTTTCTGCTCTTTCTATCCCCTAGAAGCATTTATCTGGTAAAGACACACTTTCATGGTAACTTCACTGAAAAAGGAATGATGTAACCCTTTGGCCAGACACAAAAAATACATTGTACACAGGGACCTGACATTAAGGCTAACGCTCTAGAAAACTATTATTTAACTTTCTTTTTGAGATCCTTAGACTCTTAATGTTTGCATTTTTTCCATGCTGGGAGAGGGAAAG
>NW_009259524.1:975445-986674 GCF_000687185.1 Egretta garzetta
GGGAAAGAGGTACCAACGAGATAAGACCACTGTCAGCAGGTGATATATTAGCTTTAATGTACT
This sequence comes from Egretta garzetta, assembly GCF_000687185.1. Taxonomy (NCBI): domain Eukaryota; kingdom Metazoa; phylum Chordata; class Aves; order Pelecaniformes; family Ardeidae; genus Egretta; species Egretta garzetta. The sequence continues at coordinate 975,509 of NW_009259524.1, forward strand.
GTACTTCATTGCGACCCTTATGGCAATAATGTAAACAGAGCAAAATCCGTAACAAAGACCTTCTTTGGAGAGGTCACTTCTGCCAACTCTGCAACAGGAATATAGCTGGAAGACATAAATCTTCAGCTGTCAACACACTAAGAGAATTCAATTCAGAGCTTGATCTTAACTAGATAAAGCCTAAAGTTAATAATTATTTTTTTGTTGTTGCAACAGTACATTTTTTCCAGTGTATATACTTGCCATATCAAGTTGTCTCAAGGCAAAAGGTAGCAATGTTATAAATTAATTCCAAAGAACAAAGCCAACTAGATAGGTAATTTAATTTTCAATAAAAGCTCTACACTGTATATTAAAACTTCCAATTTCTCTCAAAAAATGGCTCTGCTCAGAAAGATGGCTTTAAAGGTTTGGTATTTTCAGTCCCTCAAAGATTTGTAGAACTTACTTTCAGTTTATAAGTATCAAGAGATTTGGTGGAAGAGAGTGGGTTGCTTTGTGTTTTAAAAAAGAATCATGACCAGCCTTGCAAGCAAACCTTTGGAATACAGATCAAGCTGGATCCCCTTTTGGTTCACACACCACTTTTGAACCTATAATATTGGTAGCAATTCGCTTTGTGTGTTAATCAGAGCACAAGCCAACAGACTTGGCTTCCACTGCAAGACCAATATAGCTCACTGAAAGCGAACTTCTGTCACTAATGGAAGAACTATTTTTAAAAACGTGTATTGAGTATGTGCCATCTCTTCCAATCACTTTTCACAGTGGAACCACATGTCAAGGAGTGATTCTTGTTATATGAAGCGTATTCCATACTAACCTCATAAATCAGGAGCTCAACCTCAAGCAGTGAGTTAGCAACAGAAATCTGACACACAGCTTTCATAGGTTGACTTCATCTTGAAAAAAAGACAGAGCCTCGGTAGCACCAGATGCCAGCAGCAGACAAACCTCTTAACAATAATGCTCCCAACAAACCTAATCTCCTTTAGCTAACACTAAAAAAACTGATGCTGCAAAGGCTCTTCTTTTTGGAAGGCTGAAAACAGTGAAGCGATGAGCAGACTTTGGGTTGTGAATTAACTAGACTCTCTTTTCTTCCAGACACCGGCTGCAACACAGTGCTGCTCAGCACATGACAGAGAACTTGCTCATGCCTCAGAACGCTTTTGCTATTTGTTGTGGTTTAACCCAGCAGGGAGCTGAACACACCCAGCTGCTTGCCCACTCCCCCCCTGCCCTCAGTGGGATGGGGGAGAGAATCAGAAAAAAAAGGTAAAACCCATGGGATGACATAAAGACAGTTTAATAAAACAGCAGAGGATAATAATAATAATAATGGCAAGAGAATATACAGAATATACAAAACAAGTGATGCACAATTGCTCACCACCCACTGACTGATGTCCAGCCCATCCTGAGCAGCAATCCCTATCCCCCAACCAATTCCCCCCCAGGCATGACACCATATGGCCTGGAATACCCCTTTGGCCAGTTTGGGTCAGCAGTACTGGCTGAGCCCCCTCCTGGCTTCTTGTGCACCTGGCAGAGCATGGGAAGCTCTGAAGAGTCCTTGCCTAGTGTAAGCACTGCTTAGCAACAGCTAAAGCATATGGGCGTTATCAACGTTATTCTCATACAAAATCCAAAACACAGCACTATGCCAGCTACTAAGAAGAAAATTCTATCCCAGCTGAAACCAGGACACTATTTAAAGCCGCCCTTGCAGTCTACACAAGTCTGCATAAGCTATGCTATTTCTCTATTTCTGGGCTTTTGGTTACTGTTGTTCTTGCTGTCGTGAGGTTACATCCATACTTGTTCCCCTTCTCCACTTCCTTGGGAAACAGATTTCACAGTAATGACAAATACTGATGTTCAGAACACAATCTCATGTTTCTGTTGACTGATTCACAGGTTTTAAACCACAAGGAACCATTTTTTGGATCAAGTTTAATCTAATACTGGGAATTAGGTTTGCTTAGTGGTAAGGGCACAGTTACACTCCAATATAAGTAAGATGTTCTTACGAAAAGATGGCAAGCAACAGCTTCCTTTCCTGCTAAAGACCAGACCAGCAAGAAGTGTCTTGAAGTTGGATAACAGGTTTGTTATAGGTATTAGGGATATCAGACCTTCAGTAGAGGTCTTCAAGAACAGATTTAAAAGCACATCACAGATGTTTCAAGGCATGTTCATTCCTGTGAGAGAAAATAATGGTCCAGCCTTGTGAGGTGCCTGAGAGTCCCACAGTTCCACATTTTCATCATTCCACAAGATAAAACTTACATGAGGAATTAGAGGATGAAGTCTGGAGTCCGTAAGTGCAACTACAGCTTGCTGCCTTTTTTTTTTTTTTTTTTTAAATGTAATGGTAAAAGCTCCTAAAGAAAAGTTACCCTCTCCTGAGCTGGAAAGAAACGTGCTGAGATACTTCAGAAATGCCGCAGGGGGAAGTTCAGTGTCACAGCCCCCATTCTGCACAACACTGCCTGTTTTGATTTGAAGGCATACAGCACTCACACATATCACAGATTATCACATGCTCAAGTCAGTAAACACAAAGCCAGATATATTTAAAGTCTTAACTGATCAAGGAAACATGAACCGTAACACCGAAATTATAATCGAGCTCTCTCAGAATGACATTAGAGCTCCAGTCATGTAACAATCGCTGCAAATGGACAAATTCCTTTCATACTTCAGCATTTCACTAGAAGCACAGTAAATTTAAACAGATCATCTCCTGCCCAACTAGCAGAATGACAGCAAACCAACAATGCACAAATAAAGGCATTATTAGCAGACAATGACCCAATACACACAAAAATTCCCACTCTCTTCTTCATATTTTAAAGACTGATTGTCAGTTTTTCAATAGTAGCAGAATTAATGACTCTGACTCCCAAAACTTGACTCAAATTTAGCTGACAGTGTGATAGATTTACAGTTACAAAATTGCAGTTTTCACTTAGGAAATAGGAATAAAACGCAAAATGGTGTGATAAAAACAGAAGCCAAGAAAGCACAGGCATCTAAGAACAGTGGCACTTTTAAAATTTATTTACGTAGGGCTAATTTAAATTAGGCATTTTTTTCTTAGTACTGCAAAAAGCATGTTCTTTAAATTAGGACTCAAGCAGAAGAGAGGGATCCTACTAAATAATAACTCTCTGCAAACCACAGTAAACCAAATGCCTGGTTTCATTACGTGACTGATCTCAAATTAGGTAAACGTGTATGTCTAAGGGTACAAAGAGTGACCGAGTACATACCAGTAACATTTTCCACTCTGTGAATATGCACAGTCTTTTCAATTCAACAGTCAGCATGGAAATATATTAGCCCCAACAACAAATACGCTGGAATCAGTCATGGGTCTTGTTGAGGTTAGGGAGTATGAGAAATTCTCCAGTTTTCCTTTAATTTTTGAAAATGCTCATTTCATAAAAGCCACAAAAAGTCTGTGGGGAAAAAAGCAATAGTGGCACTTTTGGACAGAGACATGAAAGTGTTGGTTTCCGGCTAGGAAAAGAGAGGGAGAGGCAGAATTGACTGAAAATGGTCAAAACAACTGTTTTTATTTCAGAGGGTGCAGCCCCGAGCAGCTAACGGAGCAGACGGCTGCCCTGGCAGCCAGGCTACCGACCAGTTTTCTCACTATCATTGCACCCCAGAAAATCTGGGTTTTCATGTCTTAAAAAAACTGCACCAAATACATTTTCTAAGTAAACTCTTGCTATAGTGTAGTTTTGATTTACATTTCAGATAAAAAGACATCTTTTGTTGAGGTTCTTCTGCAGCAAAGTTTTGTACATTCACCCAAGATTGAACTATACCACCTAGCCCAGTCAGACAGCTTTAGAAATATTCACAGGCCACCAGTGGCCATAAAAGGGGGCTAAATCACCTTGATTCTCCCTGATAGGCTCAGAATTCTATTCTTAAGACAAGAAGTAAGATTGCAGGTAGTATAAAATTGCAAATATATCACTTTCAGAAAAGCTATATAGCAAAATCCATCCTCTTCTACTTGGAAAAAAAACCCCAAACCTTATTAAACAATAACCAACATGAGCTATATCTCAGAACTAGATAATTTTAGAGAATAGGAAGTCTACATACACAACTGGAGAAAATCCTGAGTGCAGGGTATCCTTGGAGTATGAAATGATCATCAAACACTAACAATAAACCTGAAGGAAATAAGTAAGATCTATTAAGAAGAAATACACACAGTATCTACTCAAATTAGGACTGAAGCAGTCCAGTATACCCAAGGGAAACTGTCTTCATCTGAAACTTTCTTTTAATGACAAAGTTAAAAGTGAAAATTTATGTCTGAAGTTCCAGTTTACAATATTGTATTCCCTGAGGGCATCAGCTTTTTAAAAGAAAGGAAAGGCATCCAAACCCTACAGCAGAAGGTCACGAAGCATGGTGGCAGGCTGCAGAGCTCGCTCTCCCTACTTGGCTAACAGTAAACCTTCTTCCAAGAAGGTTCAGTGGGAGTTCAGATCCTACCAATGTAACAAACAGCCAGAAGCAAGGAAACCTGGGGGCAAAAGGGATGCTTAGTTTACAAATGCAGGAAATGTCTCATCTACGGCTCTCACACCAGACAATTTTAATTACCATATTTAAAAATTGAACATTTTTAGCAACACTTTCAGGATCACGTGAGCATTTCTGACAGCCAGAATGAGTTTAAAAAGCCATAGCACTATTATTAGCTTTAAAAATGAGCACTTTCATAAATATTCCCAAACCAATTAGTCTGTGTTACAAAGTAAAGGTGTTTACCTTCAGTCACACCAACAAATGCAACAGCTGACATTGCGTATACAAGACGATCCCCGAGACCATATCGCTCAAGGAACACACATAAAAGCTCTTTTTTGTTCAGTAATAATATAACCAAGCACAGGTTAAAATATAAAAACCCTATTTGAACTGAAGTTATACATATCTTGATGTAACATTCAGCAGTTAGATACAGTGCTGTTTTCAAGTTTTGGCCAACTGTACATGGCTGTGCCTCAGAAAGGCTTCTCCATAGCTCACTTTGGTCTGTTGGGACAACCTTTCATTACCAGGCTAGTACCGCACTATCTTCCTGCCCACACACCTTCACGTAACACCCAAAACCACGTCCCAAAATACATTTAAGAATGGCTTAGTATTGCAAAAGCATGCATAACAACTCCTAAAAAATATTTCCAGATTAGTTTTAAGATATAACTTCCTTTTTTCCTTTTAAATAAGCGTAGTGAAATATCAAACATCCTTTTAAAACCAACCGATAACAGAAATTTGAGTAAGTTGCTCTTAAACATTACAGAGCTTGTCTGAAAGACGTTGATCAACAGACATGCAAGCTGTCATACTTAAACAAGTGTATTTATAACCACAACTAATCTATCTCAATTAAAAACTTCCTAACCATCTAACATCCCCACAGTATAACGATCATCAATATATCAAGGATGGAAACCAATGCAAAGCAAGCTAATAAAATGCTCCTAAACTGAAGGTAAAATATTAGTGTTTGTTACTGCATATTTCTTACTTTTCCAGCGGTCTGCTTGATTTAAATCACTCTGCCTCCATAAACCATGGTATTTTTAAACAGCTTACAATACTTCCATTTCTCTTACTGATTAAACTACATCATCCTCTCAACTATTCAGAATGAAATTCATTTGAAATGGATAATTGATGCAATTGTGCAGTATCTACAAATGCAATTAATCACTTGCTAAAGATGATTTTTAGGCATGCCACAAATACGAAAATAAGAATCATACAGCTTCTTTCAGTGTTGTCAATTGAAATGTATTCTACTGGACTGGTAAAAGGTATTTTTCAACATAAGAATAGCTGTACATCTTCAGATATTTTTAATAATATGCAAGTGGATTCACGTTTAATTAGCACAGCACAAAGAAAAGCCATAACATAGCATGGCTTTTAGCAACTACATGACAGTTTCAGAAAACACAACAGCAACATTTTCCCCCTCTCAACTACCAATGGATTTCTTGAATACCGTAGTGAGCTGCGGTCTTGGCCCTTAAAAAGATATTTTAAACCAAGGGAATAAATAGAGACTCTCCTGGGGAATCAGTCGGGACTAAGAAATTATTCCCCCAAATTGTTTGCTAACAACTCTCTACTGAGGGTTATCATCACAGGTGAACTCTCCTGGTGGATTACATACAGTGGCGTTCAATGCAAAAATCAAGCTGTCTGAAACCCCCTTCCCCAGCAGGTCCAACTATTCCAGGTGACTTCGCACTGAAGCAAATTAGGAGCAACTGCATCACATGTGCAGTTCAACTGAAATACTCGCTTATCATCGTGAAAAGCGGGGCAGGAACATTTTACACACACACATACATTTTTGAAATTATTGCTTATGCCTTAGTTCTGTGGTCAACAACTTCTGTCAAAAGAATATGAGGGCAAATTCTCAATAGTAAACAGGTATCTCTCACACCAAGAAGACGGGGGAAGAGTACCTCATGGGGTTAAGCATGGGAGGCAATGTCTTCTACCCTCCTAATTACCACCAGTCAAAAGTCAGCAGGCACCTTGAAGCCCCTGCCTTCCACATGGGCAGATATTGTTAACATCAAACACAGCTCCCAGGGAGCACAGGAGTCAGTAGGAACTAAAGCCAGAGGAGCCTCAGTTCTTCAGGGACACAAGTTACCCCAGCCAGTTTCTCACCTCTTAACTCCCACCAAGTTCTTCTGGAAATGTTCAACCTCTACATGTAAAACACACCTTGCCAATACCAATTTTCAAAATGTTCTCCATAACTTTTCCTGCTCTACCTACTCCCAATTTGCTTCCAGTCTTAATCATTCAAAAAAATCTAGCTGAGGAGCGTTCTCTGCATGGAAATGGCAAAGCTCTGTTTCTTAAGAGTCCTATACAAACTGTAAATTCTTTATTTTAAAGAGCAGCAAGGATTGGTTTAGGCCCGGAGATCAAAATTTTTACATATAAGTTCAGTCATGAAACTCTCCAAGAGTCCTCAGATGAAAAACTTCTCTAACACTGAGGGGAAAAAAAAAATTTCCACTAGCTGTAACAGTTCTGGAGTTCACACTTTTCTTGGCAGTTGTTTTGCATGGGTGAAGGAAGAGGTGCAGCTTGAGTGCCTAAGTATTTCCCTTTGTGAAGCGCACAGAGGAAAAGAGAAATGGAAAAATTGCCTCAGTTAAAAAGTCTCCAGAAGGAGCTTTCCTGCACATAAAACTCTGGACTTAAGCCCAACATTTTAAGAATTTCCAGGGTGAGGTGTGAGCAATGTCTTTTCCAAAGCAGTAGAAAGCCACTTTCAAATGCATTGATCGCATATTGATAAATATTTGGATTTAGCACCTCTACTGGCCAAGAACCAATTCTTGAAGTAAAAGGAAATGTTTCAGTAGGGAAAAAAAAACCCCACCACACATAAAACCCACACACCAACACCAACCAAAAAACCTACTGGAAATATAAGTAATACAGTAAGTGTTCACAGCTTTTAGGAGCTGTCAATATTGGATTACTGAAAGGATGGAGTAACTGGCCAGCCATATGACCACTGGCAGCTTTAAAACTGAGGATACGTTTATTAGCCCTCCCCCCCATTTATCATGCTGATTTTAACTGCCTGCTTTGGTCAGGGAGGCATTCAAACATACATACACTACTGAATGCTTCTAGAGGGGTTTTCATGATGGAAAACACATTAGGATTCTATAGGGTGTACAGAATTTTAGAAACTGAACCTCTATTTTCTACAATTAGAAAACACCAGGGTCTGTCCAGTATTGGATAAAAATTAGTTTACCAATACTTGCAGAAAGACTTAAACTCCGTGTATAGCTCTTTTCCTGATGAAGACTATATTAATATGAGAAAGCAACAGCAAAATTAGGTAGAGAACATTACTGACTTTAAATACCCCTCTACTGTTTCTGAGTGTGTCCACATGGGCTTTTGAAGAAATACACGAGCTCTATACCTGCACCGAAAGCCAACTAGTCACTACAGAGCAGTATTAGGAGGTCAGTGTGCCTGAGCCAGTATTATTTGCATCTCAGCAAGATTATTAATTTGAGCTCATCCATGCTAAGAGCATTTAAAAAGATACTGGCTGACCCAAAGCATGGTGACTCTTGTGCCTAGGTGTTACAGATCACGTAGATAAATCCTGAGATTCTGCTAGGATATTAATAATCATATTTTATTTACCTCTTAGCATTTTAATTGTATTTTAAGGACTATTGCTAAATTTACTATCCAGAAATCCGTGGGTGAAAAACTTGTGATTTCTTCTGTATCATCCACTTGGAAACAAAAATCTACGTTCAAAGAAAGTGCACAACCTTTGGACCTTTGAGTTACTATATAAATTATTTGTAAGCATTCCCATGGCAACGAGCATCATTTTTAAAGTACACTATCATTAGCTCTACAAATACACACCAACCCCTTCTCTTGGTTGGAAACTGCCAGTGGGCAATTAATATTATAAAAATAGGAAAGAAACTCATATTTCTGCAAGAAAATCCATCAAATTTTCTCAGATCAAGAGAACATCAACATTCCGTTCTCTAGCTTGACTCACTTTTTTAAGCCTCCCAAGATCTGTAAATAGCAGAACATTTTACAAGAGATTTGCAAACTACAAATCTGTATTTTGACTCCTTTCTTATTTGTGCAAAAAGGTACTAGTTCTATTCCTTTTTAAAAGTAAATGAAAAATCTCTGAGAGCACTATGCATTACATCAGCATAATTGCTTCATGAAAGTATTACTTAGTAGAACATCTAAATCTTACTTAGACAGTCTTATGTATGATGTCATATCACCATTTCCACCAAAAACAGAATTCAGATTTTATTCACACCACATAAAACTACTAATTCCGAACACTTAAAAAACAAAACAAAAACCCCAAAACACATTAATGCACAATATAGAAAAGAAAGAAATAAAAAACTTTACAAATGCAATTGCACTATGGAATCAAAACCTTCTGCTTTTGCCTCACCAATATGCCCTCATATTACCTGAAAGGCTCCTAAAGAATGCGTATTATCTAAAAGCTGGGCGTACAAATGATCCTTTAGCCTCTCATCTTTATTCCTTGCAATAAATCCTTTATTGAATTTAGTGGTCTTTTTCATCCAAACGAAAATTATGTGTATCTTCACCACCACCACCAATGACCATGGGAGTGAACAACAATGGTTTCCAAAATTTAAAAACCACAACCATTTTCAAGGTTAAAAAAGGGACTTCACTAAAAATTGTATTTTGCTGATAATTCTCTTTATGAATGAGGCATGTAATGTGATGCCTTAAACAAGCTACGTTGGTCAACAGGAATCCATAGTTCTGTTGATTCTGTAACAGCAAGGAAACCCAAATCGTTATCATCCATTGGCCTGCTCAACACCGCTCACAGCCTGCGAGAGCCAACATTAAGCTTTGTCTTAGATCAGAAGTCTCAACTCATTGCTTTGGAATTTAAACAGTAACATCAGTAAGATGCTGTAATGGTGTAAGAATGCTCTTTATCTCACTTTAGAAGTCCCTGTCACAGCCATATTTAAGCCAAGAGGACAGTCACTTCAGTAACCAACACCAGATGAAACTCTGAAAAAGATACAGCTGATCACATTGCCCACATCTTCTCAGACATGCCTTTCTGTAACACACCACTAATTGGCGATGGCCTGAGATATTCCCTGTACCAGTGGATCACACTCACATGCAAAGACCACCTAGAACCAGGCCCACTCGGCTCCCCTCCCCTCCCAGCAGACAGAGCTGTCTGCAGAACGCAAGGCCTGGCCGAGGCGCTGCTCTGTTCCTCCTGATCTGGCTCTGCCACTTACCATGCATTACATTATGTTTTCCTCAGTGTACAACATATGTTAGTAATTGCTAGTTATGTTACTACTATTCCTCATATGGGATTATCATAGTGAAGCAACAGCACTGATTAATCAATTAGCACGGATTCATTAGAGAAGAGATGAAAGATAGGGCAATGTAATTGCGTTTACTGAACAATGGATGACAGTGTGCTTAGAGCCCAGGATTTCTAATAATACACAACCATCTAGCATGATATATACATAACATTATGAATATATAGAACATTCTCACTGCAGAACTAGAGAGAACAATCAGAATGCAACTGTGTGTGCAAGTAATGCTGGAGCCCGAAGAATGTGTAGAGGGGAGAGAGCACAAGACAGATGGTGCAGTCAGATTAATATTTTAGCATTGACTAAATCTTTGTTGAAGAGCTACATCATTTCCTATGGTCCAGTATGCACAGGCGCGTCTGCACAATATAGTGGCCAACAGTATAAACAGTCAAAAAAAAGGTGTCACAGAAACATTATTACCCAAGCCATGTTAAGCAGAAGAACGTGAAAAAAACCAGCCTGCTTTTCTAATTAAATACCAACAGAGCCCACTCTCTATGAAACAAACAGAAGCATATAGAGTAACTTAGAAGCTTTTTCTCCAGATGTCCAAGGTGCACATCCTTCACTGCTTGCCCTTGCCAAAGGTCGAACACTGAACTGACATCAGCAATTAAAGAACATGAACACCAAACTCCCAGACACATCTCATGTTTAAATATATGATCTCCTTTAGGCACTAATGCAATAGCCAAAGACCCCTTCTTCTGTCTAATGGTGGTATACAGACTAGCCAGTAATGCATATGGATAAAGAGATGAGACAAGAATTAATTTCTTGAAAATATGGTGCAGTCAAGAGGTATTGAAATATAGCTTCTGCTGCACTCAGTTTGAAAGGATAAAGACTAAACAAGAACATAAAAGGTTACAGAGGAAAAGCTTTGCTGAAAAGCTAAGGTAGAAAACATGCACACCACACTCCATGAAACCAGAAATCTTCACATAAATCAAAGATCAGGGTCCCATGAGAGGCCCAATCTATACCATGACAAGGACTTGAATGCTCTCGGAGACCCACTCATCCAGTGTTTTCCCAAGATGCTTCCACAACGTGACAGAGAACCACAGTTTGTGATTACTTAGAGCTTCCTCAGCTTAGAATGCAGCTCTTGAACACAAGGTACTAAAAATTACATTGCCTGTTTAGCTTAAAGGCACTT
>NW_009259524.1:986736-993625 GCF_000687185.1 Egretta garzetta
CCTTAACTTTGTGGGCTACAAATTTATTTATTTTTCAGAAGATTCAGGTACTGAGTTACTGAACGACTTACCAGCTTGCTTTAGTCTAAGTGGCTTATTGGTAACAGTCTGAGCATCATCCTGTAGACATCTAATATTTAACCATTATCTCTATATTTTAAGATATCTTAAACTCTCAAAATAATTTTTTCTATTTTTTATACACATACACATTTATAAGAGCATGTGTGTACATATTAAAAATATATTTTATATAAAAAACATATATTTTTATATATATATATAAATGTGTATATATATAAAGTGCAGGTGAAGTTTTTCCAAAATCTTATCTGTTCACAAAAATACTATGGAAGTCTCACAACATATCTCAGTCCAAGAAGGAATTACTTCTCTTAGAAATCCTATTCTCTCCTTGGCTCTGGGCATTCTCCAAACCAAATCGCCAACCTTCATTCTCAAAACCTCCCCAATGACAGGGCCACGGAGCCATCATAATGGCCTAAGAAAAAAACAACACAACTCAGTCTTGCCAGGCCTCTATTTGACAGGTAAACCCCAGACTAGAGATGCTCCTAAATTTCTCTGTTGGCATACTTTAAACCTAACTCTAAAAAAGATCTTGTCAGAGGAAAAACAGGCCATCAATCTTGGAGATGTTTCTAAGGGACCGTGAGAACATCTTAACCTAGACAGCATCATACAAGTGAATAAGGGTTAAAATGTTGTCTGAATCTCTTCAAGGAATTGAGAGTTGCCTGCATCCAAACAGAAGAAAACACACTGCCCTACATAAAGCCCTTGATCTTGATCCCAATTCTCAATGGAAATTAAGGCAACTGTGTAGTATTTTAATTCTGTGCAACTGTATATAAAACCTTATTTTAGGATCTGAAATTATAGGCACAGTATTACCCTGAATTTATGACTGGATATTATTAATATATCTGAGTTGACTCCTGTGAGCCAAGACATTACCATCACTGGCTTATCTTAAACCTAGCAGGCAATTTAAACTAGAGACGGATCACCTGAGAGTATATTGTTATTTGCAACAAATCCTTATGAATCATAATGGTATTTTCAACCTCTCCTAGGATTTTTAAAAGTCATCAGAAAATAACCTTCCATAAAATGATGTGGTTTCAAGTTAATTATTAACTACATCTAGAAATAACAGTACCGGTTAGTAAATAATTTGACAGCACCAAAAATTGCAGTGGAAGAAAACAGGATTTATCACATGGTTGAAAAAGCGGGGTAAACGAAATAGCTTAAGCAAAGATGTATCAGCATATTCATTGGGAATAAAATAGTACAGCAATAAAGCCATGTAGATGAATTAAGCTCAGGATATTATAAGGAGCACAATTTTACCTACTAAGCAGATTATGAGGGGGACAATCTTACACAGAACTCTCCAGCCATGATTTCTTTTTTAATCATTTAAAGAAAATAAGCAAAGGAATCACATGGGTAACTTCATTTTCACCTTATAAAGTTACGTTTATCGGCAGAAATTGCTTTCTTAAGGTTGCAGGCGGACTTAATTACACTATAGCTGTTGACTAATAACAGCATCTTTAATTGCAAGAACAAAGGTCAGAGAACACACTGCTGTTGCTTAGGCGAGCACGACAGGCGACACAAACGAGCAATTCTCCAAAAGACAGTAAACAGCGTGAGTTATCAGTGTTCCTATTTCTTGCATGTGTTCCTGGACAAAGATGCCCATTTCAATTCACTGCCTGTTTCTTTGCCTTTGAGAAAAACAGGAGAAAAGTGTGCCATGAGAAGTTGGTAATAAAAAGGTCTTCCAGCAGAAATTCCCAGGTTTTGTTTATTCCTGTTTTAAAATAAACATTCTCACTTATATAAATGATTTCCTAGAAACAAAATATCGCAGAGGCATGTTTAGTACATAAGTGTTTGCTACAAAGTGGAAGGAAATAGCTACAGTATCTCCTTCCACGCCTTTGCGTCGCTCCATCATTTCTTAACCTCTCCACAGAAGATGCTCAAGCTGGTTTCAGATACGGAGAGAAAACTACATGCTCGGACAAAATAGCTCCTTTGTTTCCAGTTCTTCAGAACACAGAAACCAAAAGCATGGCACTAAATCAAGTCCCAAACTACTTCTAGTATGTGTCAACTCAATACCTAACTACTACTTCCTTTCATAGTTAGGTCTCGACAAAAGCAAATCACATCAGAGCACTCCAGCAAGTTACAAAGTATTCTACGCAATAATTAACCCAGTGAGACACAAGGATGTTGCTCATGTTTGCAGATATGCAGCTTTTATTTCAATATTCTATTCAATTCTGAAGATTTCCAGAAACATTTTGAGTAGATACAAAAGTTTCTTTTTAGGCTAAGAAGCTCAAAATTTATGCGCTCTTTTAATACTCAGATGTTTGATCATGTTCAGCAAGACTGAAAACCTGAAAGCTTTGCTTTACAAACCTCTAGTTTCAGCTGTGCCGCAATCTCCAAGACTGCTGTTTTATCATGGTTCACTAAATGAAAGCATCCAATTAGCATCGTACTCCATAACTGCCTTGGACCAAGCTGTTCGCTCTCTGTCACCGCTTTCAGTCAGTTTGCCTCAGACAATGGTACAAAACAGAAGGTGAAGCAAACTGTAGTGAAAAGCTGCTTCATGAGCTGACCCAGAGGCAACACAGTGAAGGTGCTCTTGGAAATAACATGCCTAACAGATCTGGTTTACATGTAAAGCAGAAGTAGCCTATTAAGAAAAGAAAGAAAAGAAAAAAAAAAAAATCTTTGCGTAAGTTACAGGACCATCCAAACCTCTCCCCTGAGTTCATCCCTCCCAAACTGCAAAGCACCTTCTTCAGATTCCCTCGTTTTCACAATTCTGTCATTTTTTATGGCTACCTTGGGAGGGCCAAGGTCAGCTAAAACTGTGCTTATGATAGAAAGTGAGGAATATGACAGCTGCATGAAGGACTGACAAGGTTCAGTATGTTCAAGTACTTTACAACGCTTCTGAGCTAAGACATGTGAAGTGAGATTAATTTAAACATTAGCATTTCCTTAACTTACAATTTCCTTGATTTTTTTAAGAAATGTGTTGACAGAAAATTTGAGCGACCTTAACAGTAAGTTAACAAAGTTCTTATGTATGTGAATTATTTAAAAGATCAGTACAATATGCTTAGATACGAAGCATAATGGTTGGACCTGATGATCTTAAAGGTCTTTTCCAAACTAAACAATTCTATGATTCTATGAAGCACAGTGCAGTTTGTTTATCAGTTAAATATTACCAATACCAAGTTCACTGAAATTTATTATTTAGGGAAGAAAATTTAGAAAATATTTTGTACAGTGAAGTTTCTTATGCTATCATATAGAAAAGTAAATTTTTTTCTGAAGACTTTATAATTGCATTAGAAAAATCCAAAGCACTGCAAGCGGCTAGACTTTGCTTGCATCTTATATTGAGCACTACTAATCTGCCTATTTAATGGCTCCAAATCACTCTCCTGTGTTCTAAGTACGCAAAAATAAGGACATCCTTCTTCTAGGAAGAGAAGGTAGAAAGAAATAGCTTCGATGAGTTACTTTGTGAAGGAAAGAACAAGGTAGACTTCCCAAAGAAAGGCCTCTCATTCAGAGATGAACTTTACCAAATTCAAAAGCAACCAAAGGAAGCATTCACTGCTTTCTTCTGAGAATGAGCTTAATAGCCTACGACCCCTGAAACATAGTACAACCTGCAGGCACGAGCAATACATCATAGACAAAAGTAGTCCCCAGCAGAAAAGAGGACCATGGAGGGAATGGCATTTTTTCCAAATATCTGTGTGTAATCTCTCGCAGGGCTTTATATTTCAACAAAAAAGCACAGTGAATTGGGCTTAATATTTTAATAGCAAGTACCGGATACATGAAACAAAACAGCGGAATAATAGGATAATACTGATCTGTGCTGCTAAACTGAGGCACTGCTGCATTTCAAGCTGCTAGGAGCTTCCCCAGTACCCACTCCCTCCAGTCCAATGGTAATGGAGCGATCAAGCCTGGAGATCACAAATACAGGGGCCTGAGGACCTGAACTCCAACTCAAAGCCCAGCCTGAACAATGTGTTTACTTCAAGCATGAAATACCGACAGCACAGTGTTGCAAGCACAAAAGGAATCCAGGTTCTAAGAGGAACAGAGATGAGGCTTTCTATCTGCTATATCCCCTCCCAGAAAACAACCCTTTCCTCTTTAAACAGTTATAAATTTCAGTAGCAACAAGTTCAGTTAGCAAACCTTCACCGGGAACCCAACCAGAACAATTTCAGGGATAATTACACTTGATCTGGACTGAAAATTTGTTTCCTTTGTGCAAGAATCCCCATGGCTGTATCAAATTCCAACAGCTACAAGCACCATCAAGTCTGGAAAATACAAATGCAAGGATCCCGGGAGCTGAACGCAATCTGAAATAAAGTTTTAACAGTTTTTTGGTTGGTTTTTTTTCTCCCTTCAAGCCTGAACAGCCTCACATCTTTGTAACAATCAAACAGGAATTGTTTACCATATGAAAGCAAATATTATTTCTGTTGTTATGGCTCTTTGGACATCTGATAGCCTCAGGCAACCCAAAGGGGCCCCAACAATAACAGCTCAACTTAAAAGTCAAAGGGCAGATACCTTTGAAGTGAGAGATGACACAGAAACAGTAGTAGACCTTGAAGTTTGGTATGATGGAAAGAACCTGAACACTTGAGAGTGTATTTCACTCATCCTCACAACCCTCTTGAAGGCAGAACAGGCACATTTGATCACCGATGGTGCTAAATGCCAGAAAACCTAACAGCAAGATGCTCTTCCCACAAACCTCTCCTTTAGGGAAAAGGCAAAGGCTATCAGCAGTTTGGTTCAGAAAGGTTCAGGGCTCTGGCAAATGGTGCCAGGGAATGATTCTCATCAGGTTCTTAATCAGCTTGCAGAGAGGGCAGAAGTTGTTAACATCTTGTGAACTAATTAACTTTTATTCTTTAAAATAATTCTCTGGTAAACATGAGTGACAGAGAACCTCTGTCAAAGAAAACATTAGCTGTCTCTAGGAAGAGGACTTTGATTCTTTAGCGTCCAAGCTGAACAGACACAGAAGTTTTAAGATATCAGTAGGTCAAGACTGCTGTTCATGAGCCTATTCAAACTAGTGGAAAGGACAACACTGGATTTCCAGTTCTGTGTTTGGCTTTATTTTTAGAGCCCTCAGGACACAAGTGAGGTACTGGCTTGAAAATAAATGCGGGGTTCTAGGAGCAAGTAGTTTCAGGTTCGATTAACAACAGGACTGGAAGCCCACAGCTGGGTCTCCTGGATCTTTACTTACATTCTGCAGTGGTGGTGATACTTTTTGGCACAGGACAAAGAAAATTGCCATTACTTTTCTGCTGGGAAAGGAGAATACAAGCCACTAGGTAAGACTGTGACCTCAGGAAAGGACCTCACCTCGCCACTTCGGACAAAAGATCCTTTTTGTGCAATGGCTGCTTCTCACCAGTAAGGACAGGGGCATAAATGCATATAAAAGGCTTCTATAGGGGTGTAAAAGCTGTTACATGTTACGCGTTTTCAAAGCTGGTCTAGGGACAAAGACTTGTCATTCCCCTTTAAAGCAAAGATTAATAGCAACTGTGCACCCAAGAATTGTAACAGTGAAAGCATATTTGCCACTGCTGCAGACAATAGGTTCAATCTGTGGGCAACAGACCTCTAAATTCCTTGACTACTTTTAGAACTTCATAAAAAGTAACAGTGAAGATCTAGCTTACTGTCTTCCCTGGAAAACTTTTGGGAGTCCAGAAACAAAAAAAAAAGTGAAGTTATAAACCATACTTCAGATTATAAATTGGATGGCATTTCTGACACTGGTAGAGACAACGACTTCTTTTTTTTGTTAGTGAAAGGACAGAAAATTCTTGGGGGTTTTGTTTTTCATAGAGATAAAACTGAAATGTACCATGGATTGCTGCTGTTCTTCCTCCTGGATTCACTTCAGATTTACTTATAGCACGGATTTCTACCTTTATCTGCAAATGTCACGACTGAGCTAGTGACTTTATACAGTTTCTTGGTTTAATAACTATGGTAGATATAGCACATGTTCTGCCTCTGCCCCTCTCTGAAAATAAAACTAATCAGGTCTAAAAACTAGTTTAGCTCTCACTGTTCATAGCAAATAGAAAGAGTTGGGCACAGATAACCTAATTTTCACCTGTTTCTGCTTACTGCATATACACTAACTCAATTTAGATTGATCGGCTAATGTTTGCAGACTTACTACAGTAGCACAGGGGTACTACATCCATTCAGCTTATTTTTAAAAAAGACAAACCAAGATGAAATGTTGTTCATGCTCCTTTTTAATTTTATTTTAGCTCTTTGTTTATCTCTTCACTTCAAAGCACTTCCAATATGAGGCACAGTTTCAGTGTGACAACTTTGTGAAATTAAAATAGAAAAAATGTGCCAGCATCAATCTGCTTTACATTGGAAAGCACAACAGCCTTGAGACAGAAATGACGACTTATGAGAGCAAGCTATAATGAACCCAGAAGTGCTATCTGCAGTAGGAAAAATATATTAGACTGGAGGATGAACACTCCTGATACAATTTGTCTTCCTCAATAGGAGCCTTCTGTTCCCCCGTTGCAGTGTACAGTCAAGTCTGCCTCCAAAAGCAAGGGAAAATTATCAATATGAAGCCCCATAATTCTGTTGGCTAGCATTTCTTATTTGACTTGAAGCTGCCTGAAGTCCAAATTCAAAAAAATACAGCACAGACTAAAGCTGAGTCTGCAAGAGACTTCCCCCGCCCGTGGCCTGCCCTGGCTGGGCAGGAAGGAAGGAAGCTGCT
>NW_009259524.1:993649-996159 GCF_000687185.1 Egretta garzetta
CCTGAGGCTGTCAGAAAGGCCCATGCGGAAGGGACAGCCTGTCATGGGTGACCCCTGGTCCCCTGCAGAAACAGGGCAGGGACAAGGAGGCCTCCCCACCGCACGAGAAATGGCCCCACCACAGGGGAAACGGCCCAGTGCCCGGGAGGGCTCCAAGCCTGCAAACCTGGCTCCCCTTTCCCCAATTCAAAAAAGCCAAAATCGCATGGCAGAACAAGCATGTTACTAAATATGGCCTTACTGAAGAGGGAGGTTAGAGAGGGTTAAGGGTCTGATCCCAACAGTATCAGTAAAAAACAGTGGTAGGTGCTGAGCCCTTCTCAAATTTCAGTGTTGCTGGAAAATAAATTTTACTCTCCAGTGAGTTGCATTCTCAGACTCCTTTGCACAGACATCCTTTCATTATCTGCGAACTGCAATATATTTATCTAGTTCCTGTTCTTTTCACAACAATGTATCTAGGCACAATCTCAATTCTCTTAAAATACATTGTTAGCATATATGCCAGTAAGTGGGTAGCACTACTTTATTTTGCTTTCCAAAGATGTTCTTTCCTACTAAAAAAATGGTTCTGGTAGGCTCCAAGCAGAGACATTTTTCTGTCTTCTGCTTGAAAAAAAAATATTTTTTTTCTTTCAGAGCTGGTGAATGCTACAGCCTTGCTTTCTAACTTTAATTTGTACCATTTTACTTAATACACATTTATCAAAAGCTGAGATGGATTATGTCAACTACTTAAAAAGCAAAAGAAACAGGTTATAAATTGCATATATCAAATCAAAGAGTAATTTCTCATTTGATTTTTGCAGTGCAAACTAAACAGAGTTGCCAACCAGCCCTAAATGTACGTGTTTTGTTGTTACAGAACTAAATACTAGCAGCAGGGGAACAGAAAGCTAGGCCTGAAGTAATCTTACTAATTAAATAAAAATGTAAAAAGTATGTCTGTGGTAGTCATCATCATATGAATATATATGTAATGAATTGTAAACATCGAATCATTTTAACAAAAAATTAAATCACTGTAAACCTAGAACCTGCATGTTAGACCTGTGCTTAAAAGGTAACCAGCAACAGACACTATACAGAAGTAATTTTAACAGAACTAACATTAATAATTTGATGTTTTATACACTCGCATAGTATTATAAATACCTATAATTGGCAGCAGATTAATTCCTCCAAAAGTGTTATAATCTGCTGGCATAATGCCATACTTAAAAAAAAAATTAATTTTATTTACAGGAGCACGCATCTGGTTCTAATGAACTAACTTTACCTGGTAATATCAGTGTTTGCATGATTGATGACATTAACACAATAGCGTCATCAACGTGCCTCTCAAAACAGCCATTTGGAAATGACAACTGCACACAAACTAGACACTGAAAGGTAAAAAGGCAGAAAATGACAGCTGGGCACGAATCAATCTGTTGCTTCGGTGCTTTGTAAACCCAAGGATACCTTTGTTGTTATTAACATGGTAATCCTAAATCTAAAAGTATTTTTACTGTTGACAATTTCTTGCTATGTTCTGAAATGCTTTAAAGAGAAAAACAGACACCAGAGATTCTCTGTTGTGTATGAACTAAGCTACCAATTTGACCATAACACAGTATCCATCTCAAAGCATCCTGGCTGGCAATGTTTGGATCTATCTATGAACAGTGATCCAAACAATTTCCCTTCTTCTCTTCTGCATGACAGGACGGAGCAGTTTCCCATGCTTAACAACAGCGAATCAAGGATGGGCAGAATGGCCTGGAGTCTGAAATGGAACTGATTTCTTTTACCCCCAAGAGTTAGTTTTTATATTTAGAAGTTTACAGGGTAATTTCCAAAGAATAACAATATTGTGTAAAAACTTTTCTAGCCCATTCTGACTCTGCACTCCTCTGAGCCTCCCTGGTAGGAACTTGAGGAGGACTTGTAACAGAAGCTTAACATAGTCTTTTGCATTGTTTCCACAAGGAGCAAAACTTTCTGATTCTAGCTGTTCTTACCGCTATACAGCAGACTCCTTCAGTCATCAGTATCTTCAGGATATCTTTTGTAGAATATTCTTCCCTTAGACATATATTACTGAATTCACCTTCTCAAATGGAAATCTGAGAGCATCCAAGACAGCACATGAAGGAAATGCAGACACATTTATCTGCATAGTGTACATTAGCCACACTGGTCTTGGAGCTGGTCTTTGTGCCACAGAATTATCACCAATACCATTAATTAAGAAAACCCACATCTTCGGAGAAGCACACAGAAACATCTGATGCCTAGGCAGCAATGGCGGATGCTTCACAGATCTGAAGAAAATGTTCCTATGTTCTTTCAAACCAAAGATAGGATTAAGACACTAATTCTTTGGCTAAAGAGAATATCACTACAGGAGAGAAACAAACAAATTTGTCACTGAGGACTGCAGCATTTCACAGACTTTATTTATTTATTTATTTTTAAGATGAAACATCCATACTTTGGCTACGTCTTTTGAAACCAAATTGAAGGGG
>NW_009259524.1:996175-1028043 GCF_000687185.1 Egretta garzetta
TGGGGTTTTTGTTCTCTGGCTTCTCCTCCTTTTAGCACACTTGCAACTTCTCATAGAAGTGTTTTATAAAATTCCCCTTGGAATATGCCTCTTCTGCATCAGAAACAGAATTCATTCGGGCTTTTATGAAAAGTGTCAACAGATGAGGTGATGAAGAATAACTGGCCCTTGCTCAGTAGTGCTGCTCACAGAACTTACTTTACCCCAAAACAATATACTTCTGTTGGATTCCCATTCTGCTGCTTGAAGGAGAGAAAGATTTATGCAGATCATTAAAGAAAAGGAGGTGTGGGGGTGGAAGTGAACTCCAGATTTGAGGAACCATCACCTTATTTCTTAGACTGACATGAAGCCAGCTGAAAAGAAGGGCTTTCCTTTTGTTTCTGTAAAGCTGACAGATACATCATGAAATTGATTGTACTTGGCAATTCCAAAAAAGCAGAAGAAAGGAAAAGGAGGCAGCCAATTTACCTCCACAGGTGTTAAATGTATAACCATCTCAGATGCTATTAGGTCAATGGAGCAAGCACGCTACGAGAAACACAGCAGCTCTTTTATTTAAGGTCCAAGTTCATGTCACTCTAAGCCAGCTGTTAAATAGACATCTGGGTGAATGCCAACATGGAGCCGAATTCTGCTAACTCTAAGATACGACGATATGCTCTCAATTAAGTTACATGGTGCAGTTCCAATACAATAAATATGGTACCATGAGCATCCCCCTTGGGACCAACACAAAGAAGAAAGTTGGTTTACTTGAATTTTAAGGAGGAGCTTGAGAAGCCACATGTTCTAATTGAAACCTAGATTAAACCAAGGCTTAAAACAAGATGAATTAAAGGCAAAACTTATTGTTACTAGTACTTTAAAAGCAGAAAAAAAAAATTTTAAAAAAGCACAAGCTGCTACTCAACTTGATTGTCAAGAAAAAAAAAAAAAAACAAACAAAAATCTTACGGATCAACTGTTCCTGTAAGACCTCTCTTGCAGGCCAAAGTTTGGTGCTTTGTTTGTTTGGGTTTTTTCCATTTTTATGATACCGTTTGGGATGTGTAAAACTTTGAACTGGCAATTAGGCTTCTTTAGGATCTGAAAAATGTCATAAGAACAACTATGCCAGATCAGACTACGGGTATGTCCATCTTTGGGTGCTCAGGACCAGAATCCCAAGGTGCCTCACAAACAGGTAATTATTGTCCTTCATATTACAGAGGAACAGCGACAACAATTTGTTCTTGCATCAGCTCAGTTTTTCTAGAGCGTAATCACACAGGATTGGTAACTTAGTGTGTAAGGGACTTCTCCAGGCGGGGGGGGGAATATCACAGCTCCTCTGACTGTGAATAACTCAATCCTGTAAGAGAAACAAAGCCACAGATCTCGCTTGCAGAGACACAGAAATATTAACCAATACGAGAGCAGAGTCTCATACATCAGCAAGATGACGTATTAAAAAATCCAAAATTAGTTTTTTCTTAATGTCACAACAACATTTGGGTCCAAGTATCAAAGATCTCTAACACTATTCCCAGTTGTCCACTGGATTGCTATGTTTATGAAAAATGTTATTTATTTAGTAGTAGGCATTTCAGTAGGACATTGACTGAGAACCCATTTTATTTTAGCTAAATGTTTCTAGAGCTTGACAGTAAATTATATGCATGAGCCATGTTGACTGTCATCTTCCACTTTTAATTTGACTGTCAGACATACAAGTAACTTGCTAATGTTTCATTCCAACTTCAGTGCCATGAGTCTGTTGTGTAAGCTGCCTGCTAGAAGCTGTTCCAGATCAAATGACAGCATTTTGTAGGACCCCAAAGATGTAGCTATAGAGACGAATATGTGTCAACAGCATTGAAAGCACGACCTTTTCCTCCCCCCCTTATTTTTGTCAGCAGTTCTTATTTCCGCCCTGTAATTTTTCCACGTTCTTTATGAGATAGTCCACGTGGGAAAAAGAAAGAGTTTAAGTCTCTCAGCCATCTTCCATTACCCGCAATCACATCTACCTGACTACACAAGGCAGAGGACAAAGGAGGAAGGTTTATAAACAAGCAGGTATCTTCAAAATGACAGCCAAGGCCCAAAATTTATTTTAAAAAGGAAACAAAATCCAGCCCCCTACTAAGTAAGTTCCAGAACGATGGAGAACTTTGATGGTTTTCATAATAGATACTTCCTCTCATGAATAATCAGTAAAAAGCCTGCTGCACTCCTCTCATTGCAAACAGGCTTTAGAAAGCAACACATTAACAATGAATAATTTCTTTTACTGATTGTAGGAATTTTACTGATAATTTATATACTATATTAACGTCACGGAACATTCATTATTAGCTCTTATTAAAATAAATCACAAAAAATCTACTTATCCTTCTCAAATAAAAATATGTAAATTACACCCACTGCTCATCTTAAACAATACAGGTAAAACAATACACTTGTTCTGAAATGTGGGCTGTGCAAGGAACACAAAGAGGACTTTTCCCCACATGCACGCGTACCTCTTTGCACACTCAAGAGGAAATTATCACAGGGCACTTCTCTCCTTTTTCAGATGATCAATTCAGTATTCTGAAGTATTACGAGTATTTCATTTACATTTTTTAGTTACTCCTCTACAATATAAAGTAATTTCTTTTTGATGCAGAATGCCACAGCACACAGTACAAGGAAGGGGGGAAAAAAAAAAAAGCAGTGCAGGGTTGAAAAGCAACAGAAAGAATCGAGAAGGAATGGCTTTTGTTAATTTGACAGCCCTCAGCTAGCTGCATAGTTGGATTTATAAAAGGTGCTTTAAGAGCAGCATTTTTCATGGTGTAAGAGTGCCACACAGCTCTGGTTCCTGCAGTGCCTCACAACAACTTCAAAACTAACTCACTGCAGATGTCCCTATGATCATCTAATCAGACATCAAAAGCAATACACTGACAAGCTCCTGCGCTGATTAGGAGTGTTCTATATATGTTCCACAGCGTAAACAGACACACAGTAGTAGCTTTAAAAATGGATTCACCCACATCAGAATTCCCTTTTAAAAAAAACTCAAACTGTTTGGAACTCCCCAGCTGAATGACAGAAAATTCTTTTAAATCTCCCCAGATCTTCTGTTCAGTTCAACACAGCAGTATTTCAAGAGCAGGAGTTAAATTATTAATAGGAAAACTTTTACCAGAAAAGAGTAAATGCCTTCCAGAACTTAAAAACCTTGCTATTCTGAATGACAGTCGGAGACCACACCACCTCAGGGAAGCACTCTTGCCTCTACTGTGCAACACACACTGTAATACCCAAGATGCGTTTCCATCTCTACCTTATTTGTTGTCTAATTATTATATGTCAACGAGCACTGGATTTAAAGCATTACAAGTGCTCCATCCTTCCAGCACTGCTAGTTCCTGAAGAATTACTGCATTTCTCCCAATATCTGGTTTCCTTCTCATAGCCCACCTCGTGGAATACTTAAAGGGGACTTATAAGAAAGATGGGGACAAACTTTTTAGCAGGTCCTTTTGTGACAGGACAAGGGGCAATGGATTTAAACTAAAAGAGGGTAGAGGTGGTGCCCAGAGAGGTGGTAGATGCCCCGTCCCTGGAAAAGTTCAAGGTCAGCTTGGACAGGGCTCTGAGCAACCTGATCCTGTTGAAGATGTCCCTGTTCATTGCAGGGCGGTTGGACTAGATGACCTTTAAAGGTCTCTTCCAACCCAAACCTTTCTATGATTCTATCACATAACTACAGGAAAATTTCATATTGAAATTCTAACACATACAAAAGGACCAGAAATTAGAACTACCTGACCTAGTCAGTGTGAGTAAACATAACTGAACAAAGGTTTTATCTTCTAAAATCAGACAGACAATACAACCTTCATGGCAGTGCAGTCTCTTAGCTCAAGCCTTAGCAGAAACCCGCTGGATCAACCCAAGTTATAGACTCTACAACATTATTCCATCACTGTGTCAAAAAAGACCTTTTCTGGCCTGCCTTTAAATAGCCTGATTAGATGAAGTAATACTTCTGCCTTTTTCTTCTAATACAATACCTACACATTTTGAAAGTACTACTGATAATCTTTATCTCAAAGCCAAGCTCTGACTGTAGCATATCTTTATGTTTACGTATGTACATAAAATAGTATGTAAAAGGAACAAATCATGGAGCTGAATCCTTACACACGCTCACTTTATGCTAATCTGCAGGCACTTAATCAGGAAGGCTAATACATTACAAACACAATTAATGGCCAGAAGAACCAGAGGAGGTTTTGACCCTTTTTAACAAGGGCTTGAAACATAAAAATGTTCTGATTATATATGAACCTTATCCAAAATTGCAAATTATATGCCCACAATGCATAAAATACAGTCACTTTCAAGTCACATCTAGGTAAAAATTAAAACTGGATTGAGCCACTGAAGCATCTCTTCAATTGATCCAGCATCTCATTGTATCTTTAAATATGGATAAATGCAATTTAATCAGCCATTCCCATTGATTAACTCCAAGTTAACCTAAGTATTTATCAAGGAAACATGCAACTATAAAAGAAAAGAAAGTCATGCAGAACACAGCATCCCCATAATAATCAGCAAGTTAACAAGATGGAGTGAAACATTAGTCCCACCAGAATTAATGCAAAACTCCCATCAACTTAAATAGGACCACAATCCTCCATCTAAAACTCACAGGAAGTCTGTCCCAGAGCAAAAAGAGAAATAAGCAGAAGTAATAGCTCCAGAAAAGAAAGTTCAGATGTTTTAATTATACCTTAGCAATTACTATCTGGATGAACTGGACTGAGCTAAAGCAGCAAAATGTGTTTTGCTCCCTAAAAAGTTCAAAAAACCAAACCAACAGGAGCCCACAATTCAGAGTTTCTACCTTGCTGCGTCTCATCTTTATCAGAGTGGAGCTTGGGCAGAGGGATCCAGCCAGGAACTTCTGAGTTGGCGCAAAGAAACTGAAATTGCAGCTCCTTTCAGCAAGCTGAGGACAAAGGTCGAGCAAGCGTGAAGGGGCCAAAGAATGCTTCCTCCTTCTGAAAGGCTTCGATCATCTCAATCGCACAGCATGGCCTCACCCCAGGGGAGATCCCCAGTGGAAGACTTCATGCCCACTGCTAACCCCACTTTCTGAAGCCAAGCCATTCACAGCCAAAAGCAGCTGGACCAACACTTGGCTATTGCTATAGCAAAGCTATGGCCACTGAATTTTTCAGAGAAGTACATTAAACTAAGTATGCATCCCTGAGGTCCTCTCTGGAGACTAAGGAGGGAAGTTTCAATTTTTTGAAAGCCTGGCGAGGGCTCTCTGATTATAACTAGAGAGAAGAGCTTAAGAGTTGCCTTCATAAATGAACACATTCACTAACAAATCCCCTTTCTTCAATAACAAAATCAGATGTTTGTTATCCCTATTTTTCCCTTATTATAGTCTCTCAATTTTTCAGTGGCAGCTATCATGATAAGGAAGGAGAGGCTTGGATGAAAAAAGAAACTCAAATTTTGTACCATCTGTTAAATGACTTACAGTCTGAGAGAACAGATGCTGGACTTCACTATCAGTTTTTGATTGATCTAGAAGTATTTTGTTAATTGGGGCTAAAACTACAGCTAAGACAAAGTAAGTGTCAGAGAAAACATGAAAGAATAGTTCAAATTCTTCTCAAACTACCTGGTCATTCAGAAAACATTTTGTCATTTCAGTAATTATCATACAGCATGAAAAAAAAAAAAAATCTTTCTTTGAATGAATGGAACACCTAATAAACAGAATATATGCTCTGCTTAGATTCTATAAATACTGTGATCAGCTCAAATTGTTCATCACGTTCATCCAGTTCACCTGAGCTGGATAGCAATGTTCTTTTCTTATATTACTGCATGCTTGCTGTTTCATTTTATGCATTGCTTACTGTATGCCGGTCCTGCACTCTCCTAGAGACAAATCAGTGCTGTCTTCAGAGATTCACATGATAATCACCTTTCAAAAAGCTCATCAACTACCAGCGTATCAGTACATACTGTGTAAGACAGCATACGGTCTAACTACGAGTATTTCTACATAGAACTGAACTGCCAGTTCTAAATGTGCCAAACACCAAAATGCCAGAAGTGCCAAAACAATTAAGCTAATTATGGAAGTCAGTTTCAATTACAAAATGATCGCTAAGATAATTGTGGCATAAATACAGAGACTTAATTTTTACTACATGCACTGAAAATTGTTTCATTTACCAACGTTCTGGTTTTTCCAATTTGCATGTAACTGCAAGGAAGCAGTTTAATGTGAAAAAAAAAAAAAAACCTGTTTGTGGCAAAGGAAATGCAGCATTAATTTTAAGTTTGCAGCAGCAATATACAGAACAAATGAATTTTCTCTAAATACTGCCTTAGCATTTGCGTGAAACAGAATAGCTATATTCAAAATGCAGTGTTCAGTTGTTTGTGCCATGTTTTTTCATTTGTCAGATATTGATTCTTCCCCATGTTTTAAAACAATCTGTACCTAATTTAACCTATATTATTTAAGCTTTCTATGCTTCCCAAAACATTATGCCAAAGCATATTTCAGTATGATTGACGATGAGAGTTTTAGAAATGGTACTGTTGCAAAAATAAGAGCTGGTGTAATGTATTTCGCTGTAACAGATTTTCACTGTAACAATAAAAACTTTCAACCTTCTGGGCCTCCCCCCCCAACACCTTGCATGACATTTAAAACAAATCTGAGCGTCTACTCCACTACTGTTTTCTGTCCAGCTTTGACTGTTACCTCTATAGCTGATGGAGGGATGCTCTGTATTTTAGGCATAGAGAATTCCTTTAAGCCTAGAGGACTCTTGTGTACTGATGCAAGTCAGCGACACATGGTGAGGTTTTAGATTCAAATATAACTGCAGTCCTCATATAATGGCATAAAATGCACTTCTCACTGCTAATATTGTATTTAAAAAAAAAACACAAACAAACAAAAAAACCCAAACAAGAAAAACCTATCTTTCTTTCCTTGATGGTCAAAGATATAGCATTTGAAACATGTTCTGGAATGCAACAAATATCACCATTTTTTCCCCCTCCCCCCAGTTTTCATGGTTGTAGAATACCAGAGGTTAGCATTATGTACTGATGTACTCACTTTACACATTTCTCAACTTTGCAGAGAGAGTAAGATCTGCACTGTTAACCAAGAATTCTTCTTTGTACTTTCATTTATCAGACTAAGTCAGTGTTTCATTAATATGTAAGTGCTTGCAGCAAACACGAAGAAAAACCACTCAGCTCAAACAGGTCTAACAAATGATGCAGGACTTTGTCAAAGTTCAGCACCCTGTAACACCATAATGTACTTGGAGAGTCACTAGCACTTTTAGAATTGCACCACTTAGCAGATAACACAAGCCATTGTAAAGTAAAAAGCACACTAAATATTTAGAGGCACACACATTTGGCCATGCAGAGAAACAATGAGTTGGCCTTCAGAATTACAGAATTAAGATTGAGAGCCATAAAACATCATTTATATGCAAGTCATCTGACTTTCTATTTACTTACCTCATTCACATGACCTTAACTGGAAGTATGGTCTTAATTACAACATCTTCAGCTGAAAAGGTTCCCACACCTCCAGCATGTGTTGCTGAACCCCAGTTCTTCCTCCTGCTTCTTAATGTGCCATTATGGCCATTTGTGGAATCTCCCTATAAACTAGTTGTGATCTAAGCTGAAATGACCCTCTCGCACCAAACAAAGAGGCTGGGGGTTTCTGAATGTTTTTGTTTTGAAACAAAACAGTGTTAGATTGGTTTACACAGCTAGGGACAGGGAGTGAACTGCAGCACTGTATAGGAAAGCTAAAGGAGAAAAGGCATGAATTTCACAAGCAAATGAAAATACGTGCAACTGCACCACCATTTAAGCCTGAGTTCATGTGGCATAAAGTAGTGCAGAAGTCTATGAAAAAGCTCTGCTCCGCTTGATACAGTTACGTATCCCAGCTGACATCCAGAGATACTAAAGAATGTAATCTTTTTATATGTAATATAGAAACACCTTCCCCACACACAAATGCAAAGCTTCAGGCCTTAAAATTGCAAAGTAAATAATGTGGCCCAACTGTGACCAAGACAGCATCACTTTTCGAAGATTGAAGTCAACCTGCAATAACATCTGATTAAGTTACTGCAGCCTCACTAATTGGGTCTTTGCATTAATATTTAGTAATAACTATGCTGAAAACAAATTTGTCCTTAAAAAGGAAGAGTCAGGTTGTAAAACAGAAGAGTGAGAGAAAGAAGAAACCATGCAGGATAGTAGGAGGAAGCCAAAAGAAGACAGCAACATCAAGAGAAAATAAGGGAAGTGAAAAAGGGTGCAAGACCAATGAAGCATATTTAAGGGGAACTACGTTTTTTCCATCAAGCAATGGTAAACTGGACAATATGATACTGAACAAATAAACAATTGCTAAAAGTTCAGTTTATAGTCCAGTGCCTTATGTCATCATTGAGCTTTATGTAAATATCTTATTTTAATAAAGAGAACCACTGTTAATTGACTTACCCAAAATAACCATTTTGTCCACAGGAAATTCTCTCCTCTACAGAAAATGAGTATGATGCACTTTGGTTTAGATCCAAAGTCATACATAGCTTATAAAACTGCTACATACCAACAGGTAAGAACAGGTTTTGGCTTAAGAAAAAGGTGAGTTACATGACACCTACTGCCACAACATGCTTGAGACTGTGGTCACTGGGATGAGAAGCACTTGGGTGGAAGTCAGCAGGTGGGCCCAAAGCTGGATCACTGCTCCTTCGTACTAGAAGCGGTGTGCCTAAGAGACAAAATAAAGAGCAATAGTTCAAGTGTGCTACAGGAACACAAGGTAAAGCTTCATATGATTTAACTAAGAGAGGGATACAGGGCTTAAATATAAGTTTATCTGTGGCAATATCCACCTGGTAAATTACTAGATTTGATAGGGTTGTGCCATTTATTATTTACTAAGCCAAAGAAATGAGAACATTTTAAGCCCTGTTATACAGACTTTCATCCATGAGCTGCTAAATTAGGTGTAAACTGCTGACAAACAGGAGAAAAACGCACCTTCTCAGAAAAACAAATGAGTAATTGCATGTATCTGTGACCACAGGTACCATCAAGTTCTGACAGGGAAACCACAGGCTTGATTTAAGGAATAAGTGCAAACACAGGAAGAACTGGACTGCTACCGTTAAGTAACCACTGCCAGTTGTAGGAACTAACTCAACCAGAACATGGTCTAAGCCTTTCACTCCACACCAAGGACAGCTCTCATTGTGCTGTTCTACATTAACCCACCAAACCGAGATCTCACAATCTCATTTTCAGCTATTCCTTACTTTCTCCTGGTGTGTGCCCAAAATCCATACTGAGCAATTGCTTGCCTCTCCCATATCAATTATACAAGCCCACATTTAACCTGTATGGAAGGCTGCTTCGAATATGATGGCACGACTGTATATATATGGTCACAAATTTTATTTCCCTAAGCTCACAAGATGCAATTGCCCATTGCCACTGCTTCTGTGCCATCCCAACCTGAGGCATGCAAGTGACAGATGAAGCACAGGTTTTTGGGTGCAGAGAGAGCTGAGGGATAAACAGGTAAGTCACTCCATTAACTTCATTTAGTATCTAACACGCCTTGGGCTGGGTCTGCAGAGACAGCCTAAATAAGGATATAAAGAGGAGAGGGGGAAGAGGTTTTATTCACAGCAGCAGATCTGCCTCCCACTACCGACTGCCAGGATTCCCAGGGAACAGATGTAGGCAGTTGCAGTGGTTTCAAAGAAGCTGTAGACTAAACAGCTTCCTCTTGCAGGGATCTCCAATTAGACTCACCAACTACCCATGTCTATTCATGTACTGTCTGGGAATAACCTTAAAGACCAGTCTTTAAGGAATCTAGTGCATCCAGCAGCATCTAGTGACACAGCCATCCAGTTAGCAGAAGACACAGACGCTATAAAACACTCCCTTGCAAAACCTCCAGGTGGGGTGAGAGGGAAAACAAAAGTAATACGAAAAAGGAATTTCTCACATTATCCAAAATTAAATTAAACAAAAATGACTTTTTTTCCCCAAGTCCTTCTAAAACAATTTATCCATAGGCAAGCAAAAAACTTGAAGAGAACATTGGTCTAAGACAGTAATTTTTCAAATGCTGCAAGTGAGAGAAAATAAGATTATAATTGTCAGTTATAATATTAATTATAGCGGCTGGGACTGATGGCAGTCATAATTACTAGATCTATAATAGAAGTCTAAATGTGCAACAGTTTCCTCATTAGAGAGATGCTAACAAAGCTGGAGTGACTGTACCACATCCACTCTCAGCACACGTTTGTAATTATAGCTGGAATAAATACCAGCACCTGATGCTGAGGAACAACTAGAGAATCTAATACTCTCACCCTTCCTCACAGTGAGCAACAGTTTTTAAACACAGGTAATCCCTTCTATCTCCACTTATGCAGGACATCACTAAGAAAAGTAAAAGAAAGACTTAAATTTGTGTTCTGGTATTGAGGGAATGCTCAAAAATAAAAAGGTGAATACTGTTTTTTGTTCCAAGCGATTATCATCTTGATATCAAGAGCTATGCATGTTTTTACAAGGAGATTCTGAAGAAAGGGATTGATCACCAAATTTATCCATTTTGTGTGATTTTCCAAAGGTGTCAGGAGGTCAAAAGGAACCAAATCTCTCCACTCAAATATTCCTGTTCTTCACATGATGCTGAAGACAATTTTTCCCCCCTCTAAGCACATTTGATAAGAAGGTGTATAAAAGCTAAAACCAAAAAGTGTTGGATTCTTAATTTACTCCCTTCTTTAAGATAAATACTGATTCCTTAAAATATTTTTTTCCATGTAAGTTTCCAAGTGTTTCTGGTGACCTGTATCAAATTTTCAGTCTCTCTTCAATACAACAGTTTGAAAACAGATGCCAAGACACTTTCGTATGATTCAGCATAATTTAGTCTCCAACTCCTTTTGACATAAACATGAACAGTACAGAAAAAACCTCTTGCTAAAATACCAGAAAGCCCTTTACATTGGTACTTTCATTTGTAACCTTCACAACTCAATGAGCCATATTCCAAATGCAAATTAAAACATACTGCTGCTTACACTGTTCAAGGCCATCATTCCGGCCCCTTTTCTCATTTCTGTCTTCTTCTACAGTGAGAAGGTGGTAAAAAAAAAAATCCCCCACGGTCAACTAAAAAGACCAAAGACAGGGGAAAAAAAAAAAAATCCCTCCAAAACTGCACTTATACCAAGCTCACTCCTCCTCCCAAAGCCAACACTCTGAAATCAGATTTCTCCTTTTCCTGAGCTGTCTTCTACAACCAGCTTCTCATTTCTCTCATTCCTCCAGCTGAGAAAAAGATGAAGTCTCCCATCTCTGTGACTGCTGGAAGACAGGACCCTCATTTGTTCCAGGGCCTCCCAGCTTCCGCAGCAGCTGAAAGACGACATCTCCTGTACCACACCATTCACATCAGGCTTGTCTAGTAAGATGGGACCATACTTCAGCACTTCTCTCTGCTCCTTGTATTGCCTGCTGCAAGGAGCTGTTTTTACCACATCCCCCCGCCGCCCTCAGTTTTGAAGACCACCTTCCACTTGCCACTGTTTTCCAGGGAAGCTGAAGCAAAATGACATTATCCCATTCTCTTTTTATAGCTGTCTAAACTTTGAAACTGAAGTTTTCAGGAGCAGTGGGATTACAAAGAATACTGTTTTCCAATTTGGGACGATGGCCTTTGCACCTATTTGCCGCCTTCTTATTCCTGCAAGTATTTGCTTATTGCCATGAGGCTATGAAATTTATGGTCCTCATCTGGAATGCTTCCCTACTTGCAAAAAAACAACCAGACTTTTTGACCAGTCTACAATGCTTTCTCTTTACTCCCAATTTGTTGTAAATTTTAGGGTCCTACAGATCATTTTCTTGTTGAAGAGAAAACCAGAGTCTATTTTCTTAATTTTTTAAAATTTATTTACTGATATATAACATCATTTCTTGTACTGAGATATCACAAATCATAACATCTCTGTGGACCAAGTCAGCTGAAGTCTTTAGCTAAAATTATCCAAAAGTCCCTCTGGCCCTCATTGTTTTCCATGCATACACCACAAAGACACTGGAGCATGGAAACAACCTTCTATTAGACAAAAGTGAATTGACCCCAAATGCCCTCTCTAATAGAGGAAAGCAAATGGCATGCAGGAAGATTAGATGAAAGACTTGAGAAGCAGCGGTACTCTCCCTCTTTGCAGGAGGAATCCCTTATTCTCTTTCAGGAGACAGAAATTCTCAGCAGCTCCCTGAGTCACCCAACTCTCCTCCATGTCCCCTCATCTCCTGTGTGGCTCAGGCTGCTCCCTGACTTAAGAACACCTTCCCTGCCACTCAGTGCCTCCCAGCCCATGCTTCTCCCCCATATGAAGGGAGGCTAAAGGGTTAACAAAAGGACCTTTATGAAGCCAACTGTAGATCCATCTTAAATTGCTAGCATTGTGTTTTAGATTAACTTACTAATCATATGAAGTAAACTATAGATAGGAAACTAACACTGTAGGGAATGTGGAAGAGGAGAGATTAGTAGGAAATAGCCCATCTTTGTTAGAGGCCTTGGAAGGCATGTAGGAGAACAAAGCGTCTGGCACTTTGTTGATATGAGGATAGCCAAGGATGGGGAGCCGGTTGGTGCCAGCTCTGTTGTTCTGACAGTGGAATAAGGGGGGTAGAAGCTGGAGTTCATCAAAAGTACAAGGTGAAGAAGAGGAGTGGATGAAGTAAATGACCCCTGAAGACCACTGAGTCAAATCACTGAGCATGCGCAGTCAGGCGGGACTTATGGAAATGACCTCTTGAAATTAATTTTAATACGAAGCAGGGACAGGTTATGCCTATGTATAGGCGTATTAGGAAACTTCATGTATATGTAACACTGCCACATATAAGCACGGCAAGCTGCTGTGTTGCGGTGCGCACGACTTTGGTGGGACTAGCCCCTGTGCTGCCCAGTGCTGAATAAACATACCTACTTTACAATCTTACAGATTGTGGAGTCTGTTTTCCGCATGTCACATAGGCTCCTTTCTTTTTTCAGCCTCTCCTTGCCTCTTCTGCACTACATGCGCAGGGCTCTGGAAAGCCAAGCACGCTCCCTTCCATTCCAGAAGACAGAAACCACCCGCTGCCCAGGACTCCACCTGACTCGGGAGTCAGCCCATGGCTGTTATACGTACATACCTTGCACTTCTTCATCACTGTCTTCCTTAGACATGGGTTTTTCATTACATTTTATCCATCACTGATACCATTTATTACAGACACACTATAAACAATTATATACATTTTCTTCTGTCAGAAAACAGTGCTGCCTTTTTCCTTACTGCTTTCCCTTTGTCCTGCGGCGTTTCCATGTTATTCCACTCACGCTCTTGCATTTGTGCTGAACATTTATAACAACCAGTATAAGCTCAAACAGAAAAGTCATCTTTTCCCTGAATGATGAGACACAGAAAAACTCCTTTCTGCATACCAAGTTGATCACACAAACACATTATTTACAAGCACTACTGGTTTGTGCCTGAGTAGCACTTTGTATTTTAAAGTTAGGAACTCAGTTTAAAAAAAAAAAATCATTATCTTCATCTTGCTGCATTGCATCAGTAATTTACAGACAACAAAAATTCAAACACACACCCAAGACTAAAATTTTTCTCACTATGACAGCTTTTAAACTCAATCACTTCAGGCTGTATTTCCCCTTCTTTAAAATTTGCACCAACTACCTTCTATTATGGCACCATAGCACCTTCTAAGCACCAGTCTCAGCCTTATTCACAATGCATACTCTGACAAAGCTGATGAGAAAAAGTCCTGCAGTTTCCCTTCCTTAAAGTAAACTGTGTCATTCAGTTTCAAGCCATGTAGATCAATCTTTTCCTTTTGCTAGCATCGCCCTCAAAAATTAGTATCTACACAGATTCATGGTTAACAGTGTATTTTCCCTGAACTCTTATGTTTTGGAAATATTTTTTTTTAACTGCAAATATGGTTGAAACAAGCATATGGTAGAAACCACACTTAGATTTAAATTGGTTACATTAGGGGAAAAAAAAAACCACCACAGAACAGAGTTGTTCTGCCATTTGTGCACAATTAAAAACTGAAAACTTGCATCAACACAATGGCAAAAGAAACACCTCCATGCCAGATGTAATCCCCCACCCCCCTTTTTTTTTTAATTTCACCAAAAAGCTGTACACAGACATTAACACTTACCCTGAATAAGAGTGCCTCACTTAAGCCCATTGGCAGATCAAAAATTAGCGTTTGAGGTTAGTAGGGGGATGACTTACAAGAACTGATGGGTTTAAGAACACTGTGCTATCTATAATGCAGTCAAATTATGTACTAAAAATTGATTTTAGCATTGTTTTGGGTGCAAACACTCTCGAGTGACTTTTGGGTAAGCTGACAAATCAAGGAACATAGGAAATACAAGCATGTGTGTTGCCACCGCACCAGCTAAGATATTAGGGGGATTTTTTGTTTGTTTGTTTTTCCAGGTAACAGGGAAGAACTATTTTAGAGGAGAATAGCATAAGTGGGTAGAAAAAGATTTACAATAAATCACTGACACAGTTAAAGTCATAATTTTAAATTCTGCTCCTGCATATAAAAATGCTGACTATGATAGGAAAAAAAGCTGTCCATCAAGTGCATATCAAACTGTCACCTGTTAAAGGCCATACCAATGACAATTACTCTGCTGCCTGCTTCCAAATTACACTTGCCTGGACAGACAGACAAATTATTTTCTCACCCACATGTGCCTCAAAATATTTTTTGAGAACTCCTCCTGAGCAAATCACAACAAAATTTCAAGTCAGAGTTGAACAAAACCCCACAAATACTATATGCATACACACACAAATGGGAAATGACACTACAGCAGAGACAATTCTTGCCTGGAAGATTGCTCAACAGACAGAAGAAAAACAAGCACCATTTAAACCAGAAAGTCTGACTTTTAAACTGGTGCTGTCATGAAACAGTTCAGGCACTGGAAACAACACATTACAAGCAGGATATCAATTTGTATTTAAATATAGGAAAGGTCATTAATAGATGCCTATTTTTCTTCTTTTTATCAGGGAAATTTCACATTAACAGGCATACAGATAGTTCTGCCAGTCAGCAATTTTTGAGAGCGCTAAGCTATCGGTTTGGGTAAATTTGGTCACCCTCAGATTTATTGCTTACCACCACCTGAGGCATCATGTAATGGTTCTGCCATGTACTTAAAATGTAGCTGACATCAGCTTGTATGTTTTACCTTGTGAGAGGACTGTACCACTTTTTTATTTTTTTATATGTGCAGTGCTCTGACAAAGTGACTTTTATGTTTAAAGCTAACTCAAATTGCTCATAATAGCAGCTATCAATACAATTTCAGATCTACAGCTATCTGTTCTTTCCAAAGTGCACACTGCACTTCTTAAAATCCCATGGATACAAGATTAGATTAATGAACCAGGATGATGTAACAGTTAAGACAATTGACTTAAATCTATAAACATATGAAAATCCATTTCCAACACGCTCTTTTACATATTAATCCAGTGCAGAACAAAGTATTTCCCTATCACTCTAAATGATGTGTGTTTTTTCTTACAAGAAAAATAAAAGCAATCGCCTACCAGTAAAACCTAGTAAAGGCTTTAAACAGAGATTGTTTTGAGGTGGTATTCTTCAGTCCCATAAATTTCAAAAGAATTATTTTTCTCTGGTTGCATGTGCTTTAACATATTAAGTCAGATTTCAGTCACAAAGCACAAGAACTGTTCTCAGGGGTTTTATGACCAGAATGAAATTTCTTTGGTGTTGTCACTGTCGGAAACAGTGCCTAGTGAAGCAACTATGGAATATTTACATTTAGAGCTTTTGGAGTTTCAAAGATGGACATGTAAGAATCGCATACGTACATTATTTCAGTAATACTAGATCCCGTTTTCAGGATCAAAATCCATATCTATAGGAAAAGAAGTTAACCATTTCTCATCTTAAGACACCAGGATGTACCTACAGATGTACAAGTAATGCTGCTACTTTCTCCCTGTTCCAGAATTTCTCTCAAGACAGTTTCCAGCTGAAGGACAGGACTTCAGTTTGGATCTTAACCAGGTATTCTTTTTTTACACTTAAGGTCGCAACACATACCAGATCAAGAGCAATTTCAGGATCTTCTCACCTCTAACACCACAATGCTCCTATTTTCAGCTCCTCAGGGGACAGACAGGGAGCACATAGAGTTACTGGAGCGCTGGGAGCAGGGTGACTCCACCCCAAATGCTCTTGCCTCCAGGTACCACATGGAAGAGACCAGGCAGAGGGGGAAGGAGCTGCAGCAGAATCCTCCTGGTGCAAGGTTTAATCACTCCACTCAACAGGGAGTCGTGATTTTTTTCCCCAATGCAAGGTCTAGCAAATTGTGTAAGTCCTATCCTTGCTGGCCAGCCCGATTAGGAGCTTTGCGAGAACACACAGGCTATTACCAACAAGAATCAGCACTTTCCACTACAGGCCGGGCTTTCTTTTGTTCTTGTCCAGGTGAAGCATCTTTCTGAATCACACCATCATTGTGCACCCACTGACTGATGCACAGCCTCCAACTTCCAGCCTCAGACACAGGATTAAAAGGTAGAGCAGCTCCGAACATTTTATGGTTTTTAAGTATCATTTGGAGGGAAAAAAAAATAATTTGTGTTATATTAGAATTTCCATACACACCCAAAGTTTGGTTGGAGGGGTAGGGTTTTTATTTTGGTTTGGTTTTTTTTAAATGTAATCTCTTTCAAATTGCATTCACATGTCAATGGAAACTAAACTTTAGATATACTTACAAACACCCGTCGTCTTAGTCATCCAACCTGCTGGACACAGCAAAAAGCATTCATCTTATAAAGCAGACTGGGTTTTAAGCAGCATATTATCTGTAGTTACTGAATTTAAATCAATCATTTTAGGCTAATATATCCTATAAGATTTTAAAACTAATAGATCTCAGACTCTCGCACCTCATTTTTATTCACAGATTGAAAGGTGAAAATAAGCATTTCTTCTATTTCAATTCCCAGCCCATTTCTCAACTTCAAATGAAATACTTAATGAATTGTACTAGTTGAATAAACTGACACGAAGAAAATATTCTGTGCACCTGCACGCTGCCAAAAGCTGGTTTAGCACTTCAGCTAACATCAGTTACAGGTGCTTATGCAGTCACTTTTCCGCAGTTAAACAGTTTAATTTTCTTTAAAACTTTGGCAGCTAAACTTCACAGCTTGAATATCAGTTTGGTAGCATTTTATTGCTAGTAGTAGAACAGTAAAATACTTTTTTATATATATTTTAATGGTATTCTAAAGGACTATCATAAATTATGGCATTAGTAGAGTTTTTGTAATATTTAAATATGACCTATGTTTTATATATCTGATCTAAATTAAGAACCTTTTCTGTTTTGATCTTCCCTTACAAAAGAAGTCCTCATTATGATTATTTTCTATTCTAGTCATGGTAAACTAGTTTTAGTCTCAGATTTCAAACTTCTTCCTGCCAATTTTAAAAGACATTGAGATAAAATAGTGAAACCTCCTGAACTTGAAACTTTCTGGGAAGCTTCAAGGAATGATAAGAATGTAAGGTCAGCTGTATTGGGTCCACCTCGCCTATTAACCCACATCTAACAGTGGTAGCAAATACTCAGCACGAGAGCATAACTGCAAACGGTATATCCTACCAGCTTGCAAAAAAAAAAAAAAAATGTTTGAAAGATTTCCAAATCAGACTGGTATCTGGACCACCATATTTCAATAGCCAGTGATGAGCCACCTCCCGTGAATCTGTCCAATTCTATTATAACTCTGATTTTTGGCCTGTAACACAAATTACACGATTTATTTGAATGCTTCATGAAAAAAGTTCGTTTAGGGTTGTTTTGCTTTGTAATCTGTTGAACAATAGTTTTGTTTGATTGAAAACTCCTTGGTTTTGTATAGTGAGAAAAGCAAATAATCATTCCCTATTAATGTCTTAATATTTAAAATGGTAAGATGACTACTTCTGTAGGAAAGTTAAAAAAGGACTCAACAACAGAGGGTCATTTGTCCCTTTTTGCAGGAGGTTTAAGAACAGATGACCAAAATAATCTGCAGGATTTATCCTTCTTCTGAACATACTACATCCTTCATTTACTTAATGTCTACAGTAAACAGACTTCCCTCTAATAAAGTAACGAGTTACAAAGAAAACAAAACATAAATCAACAGCCAGTGTGTCTCTAGGAAAATTGTGCAACATATTGGGAGGGAGGTGCATCTTTTGCCAACTATGTTCAGGAGTAGTAAATACACAACTCTCCATTTTACTTGGCTGAGATTCTAGATATCTGTTGTGAGAAACAATCAAAATCTCAAGTGGCACTTCAAAGTAAAGAGACAAAAAATTAACTATCAGCTAAGGCTCCTGAAAGCAATGAGAACCACACAGCAACAGGTGAACTGACTGAATCATTCAACTGTTATTTGTAACTTCTCTAATGATAAAGTTCATCTGTATACTGGAATATGTTCATATGGAAGCAAACAGTAAACAGTCATTAGTGAACAAACACTGAAAAAAGTGTAAAACTAGTATAGTCTGCTTTCTGAAAAAAAAAAAAAGAAGGGGTGATCTGCTACCTCAAGACCTTTAGTTGAAGTCTTTTTTTTTTTTTAAACTTGAACAATTTCAAACTATCAATCAGCCAAGCTTAGCAGGCTCATTTCCAACCTGAAATACATATTTTGCCATATTGCCTCAGAGCTAATACAGAACATAGTACTGCAGAGATTTATAAACACACACACATGCTCCTTTGTCTTACCTAGCACTAGAGTGAACTAACAGAGATTGCGCTCTAGCCTTCCAGTCTAGTATTATACTATAGCCTTTCAAAACCTTCAGCTGCAAATATTTAGCTTACACTAAGTGGGTCATCTGTTTCTTTTTAAGAGCGACTACCTTGACACTAGCTATGCACATCATAACAATATACAAATGCCTACAAAACCAACATCATAAAATTAGTAAAATAGACAAAAAGCTCAGGA
Source organism: Egretta garzetta (assembly GCF_000687185.1). Lineage (NCBI taxonomy): Eukaryota > Metazoa > Chordata > Aves > Pelecaniformes > Ardeidae > Egretta > Egretta garzetta. The sequence continues at coordinate 1,015,402 of NW_009259524.1, forward strand.
AAACCACTGACATCAAATAATGTGTGTCAAAAAGCAGCACAGAGTTTTGTAATAGAATTTATTCCATCAAAGTCCCATTCATCACCATCCCCCAAAACCTTCCCTGAGGCAATATAAAAAGCTGAAAATGAACATCTCAGCTAGAGAGTTACTGCAGGAAAATGTGTAACATGATAGAAAAATATTTTTCTCCCTACTTAACATAGTTTCATGGGGCTACCCCCTTGCCCCAAAGTAAGGCAGATTAAACCAAGCGCAAAGGGAATAGACACAAGAGGAATAATTGATGAGAAACAATCTTTGGGGAAATCAGAGGCAGAGGGGCTATTAAAAAGAAAAGGGGTTCTTTGGTAACGAACTATGCACATAAATTTATTACCTACACTACTACTCAATTCTCAGGTACAGGGAAAGGAAGGAAAGACTGGCTTGTTTTCTAAATGAGCAACCCAAAGACAGAGAAACACATGGAATTTTTTATATATATATATCTTTACAGAAAGCATTACTGTATTCTTTTGCTACAATACAAAGATGAACTTCAGCTATGCTGGCGCAAAGCTCATTTCCATGAATCAAGGACAACTAAATAATACCAAGCTTGAGTCATGAGGTCAAAATATACCAAGCCTGCATTCTGACTGAAATGAAAAGTTATCTTCAAACCTTTAGCTGCCCTGAGAACAGAAATCATCTGTTTTAGGAACACAAGTAGACTTTAATTGATCATCACGATTCTTTAAAACCAGATTAAACTGAACGCTGCAGCGGAGAAAAATCTATCAAGTACGGTGTCATCCTCACAACACCTATGACAAAGAGCACAGAACAATGTGTGATATCACTACTGCGAGAGCAGCCTTCTGGTGCAGAGGAAGAGAATGAAGTTGTATTTGCTTAAGGAAATAAGCAGTATTGCCTCAAACCACAGAAGGCAACATGTGAGTCTATAATGCATTTCCTATGTACTGACAAACATCGGAACGCTCAGCCAATAAACTGACATTGCAAGATTAAGATGAACACAACAGCTTTATGTAGGAAAAAGTGTCTTACTTTGACACAGCATTTATGCTGTATACAAGCATTAGCAACATTTTGTTTATCAAATGAATAGTTGCAGTTCATACCTGTTTTCATAACTAAAAAAAACCAGTCATGTGGTTTCCTCTGTATCTGAAGATGAGCTTTCTCTATATCCAACGTATCTCAATACCAGCTTGAAAGAGGACTAACCAAATATATGCTGTTTAAAACACCCCCAAGCCTACTTACACCACTTCTACCCCAAAGCAGACAATAAAGAGAAGGAATTCTTTCTGAGCTCTGAAGTCTGAGCACAGAAATGGGCAACATCCATACCCTGCAGGTAAGAATTTAAGCCCTGTCATGCCTATCAAGGGAGAAACTTCCAAAGACTCCTGGAAGAAACCTTGCCTTCAATTCCCTTGGACATCAAACTCAGACACTGTCAGTGGAAGCACTGACTTAGCAACCCAAACACATAGGGTCAAACTAAATCAGTGTTTTGAACAACCCCATGAAGCATGATTTAAGCTAAAGCAAGGCCAAAACCACCAACATATATTAAGCTGATTAAGTATATTCTCTATCTGAAGCCCCTGAAACACCTTCAGGGAAATTCTGTAAGAGTGCAAGTAACCCTTCCCAAATGTTAAGAAGACATGGCCACAATATGACAACTGCATCAAAATGGAAAATCAAACCTTTCTAGGCTAGTACTGTTATTATCCCATACAAGACCTACTGAGGGTTGGAGCATTCCTGGGTAGCAATCTGTTTTCAGGAAACAAATGTCCACTGCAAAGACACTACATAAAATGTCCAGAACTGAAAGAACTGACTGTTCAAAAGCACAAGTGCCTCAATATAGCTTGAACTTCAACTATCATTGCCATTTGTAAGCTTATTTTATGAGAGAGCCTGCAATGAGCCATTCCAACCACCATTTGCACTCAAGTCTTCCACTTGCCTAGACCTTTGATCAGATGGGGGGTTGTGTGTCTGTATATATGTATATATAAAAGAAGAAAATCTGGTTCTCAGAGATTTGCTGTAAAGCAAAGGCATGCAAATCCTGAAATACCAAAATAAGACCTTTCAGTGAGAAAAGACATTTGCCCTACTTAGCAGTGAAAGCTTCCAAAGGGAAGATTTTTAACTCCTGTAGTTTAAAAGAGAATTTTATAACCTGCTATCAATAACTGTTTAAGCCATTATTTTATTTATCTAACCTCAATTTTAACTAAACACTAATAAAGTTATAAATCCACTAAGAAGCTAAATTTTATTCTAATAGCCAACAATCAAAGTAACCTAATTGTATCTGCTTCCCATAATGCTTGTACTCAGAAAACAGCTTCAGGAATCTTCAACCCAATTCCCCAAGAAAGGGAGAAAAAGGAAAGAATAATTTAAAAAACAACAAAAAAAAATCACGGAGATACCGACATATGGAGATACTGATGCATACCTCACTTTTTTCCCTACCTTAGTATTCAGAAGGGATAAGTATCACCGAATACAGCCTGTCTTCCTCCAGGCAAAATCATGACTACTTAACACCAAGGAGAGGAAAAGCAACAACCAAGTTTGTGTGCACTCAACCATCATCTATCAACTAGAGCAAATGAAACACTGAGCAAGTCACGAAGGCATTTCCAGCTCAAAGTGACATGTCCATAAAATGGATCCACCATAAATAAATTAGTGTCCTCCTTCCTGCCCATATGGACTGAAAAGGAAAAAACAAACTGACATCACAAAACCACCCAAAAGGCTAAACCTCTTACTCCCCCTCTTTCCTGTTCCACTACCTACCACGCAAGGAAAACCACTAGAAAAGAACACTCAACTCTTAGGTGCAAAAGAAAAACAGAAGGGCCAGTAGAGCATGCTTATGGGTGCACAGAAAATTACAATATTACTTATGAGGGCCAACAGAACTACAAACCTTAAAACCAGTTCAGCTAGTGCAGCTGAAAAGCCTTGTAAGAAATTGAAAACTGTCCTACTAAAACCAAAGCACCTGTACTGGCATGTTACATATTTGAAAAGTTATAATGACATACCAGTTTGGGGGTTTTTTTTAAAAAAAAAAAAGTGACTACGTCTCATACTGTAAGGAATAGCTAGCTTACAGTTGAAGGTAGCGATCACACAAAGCATTCCTTACAGACCAGCGGTCTATGAAGCAGCACCCTTTCACCGGACATTAGCTTAGCAATAGCCTGCATGCCACCGTTTAAAATATCATGGATGCACCAGTTTCATGAGCAGATTACTGGTGAGTAACCATTTACTTGGACAAGACTTATTAAAAACCTCTAGTCTGAAGTTGGTAAACATCTAAACCAAAACATTTTGAAAGTATCTTAGGAAGATTGCATCAATTTACACACAGGCCATTAGTTGCTGCCATAAAATTGTGGTTTACCACTCTACATTGCTAGTTCACTTTTAAAAATTCTAACAATAAACATGTATGTATTCAAAACCTCAAAGCATTAGCTAGAGAACCCCAGACAGGACTATTTGCACATACTGTTAGCATCCCTAATATACATAACCCCATCCATCACGGGCTCTCTAAAGATCTTAACACACTACACAAGAATGTCATCCACTACCCCAGCAAAGCTATCTTTAAGGTGAGAGAATGACTGTTTAATCATACATCAGCAAGGAAACAGCAGTTTGGAACAGGGAATAAAGGCAATCAGTCAACAAGGTCTGCAAAGGTAAGTCCCTACTCTGCAAAGTCTTCTCAGCTACTATCTCTGCTCAAAGAGAAATACTAGGACATGATACACACTCAAAAAACCAAACCAACCAAACAAAACACACATCCCAAACCAATGCCAACAGGGAACAGTGCTAGTTAACCCCATAATTACTCTACTACCTACATACAAGAATCTTCAAATGTTTCATCATTGCAAACACTTGTAGTTTACTAGTTATTGCATCAATGAATATATTCGCACACAATTTGCCAAAAATCCAACATAACGCATTTTGCTGCTCTAAAAATAAATGATCAACCACAGTGACTACACAAAATGGATTCATCTAAATGGCATTTGATTAGAAAGTAAAACCCACTACCTGTGCAGAATAAAGGAAATAAGTGTTTCTTAAATGACTTGGATATACCAATTTTAAAGAACTGCTATGGCATCACAATTTATCCATTCAAAATATTTTTGTCTGATTATGTAAGCTCAGATCAAAGGAGGTGCAAGAACACTACAGACCAGAAATGAAACATTTTAAGAGATGATATCTAATCCCAGAGAGCATCTAGGTCTTGTGGAAACAATGGGAAAACAACTAATTGTCAGTCGCAGTCTGGCTCCAATGAAACAGCTAAGTTTAGTCTTCTGAGGGTACACAAGTTCAAAAACAATGCTTAACATACAAAAGCCTTTATGCCAGGTAGGAGAAGAGCTGAGGAGTCAAGACAGCCAGAAGGCCACCTCTGACACAGAATTTTAAAATAAACTCTCACTGGGGTGTAGGTTACCTCACATTTACCGTGGGCTAAAGACATGCAGCTAAAAAGTATTCAACATACTGACTTCACCATTCGTTGTAAGGTTTTGTCTATCCACAGTTTTATGCCTACAGAACACGGTTAAAAAATGGCAATGAAGAAATTACGACAGCATTTGGGGTCAGCAATGTTGAAGTTTACCTCCATTCAATTTTTCAAATGTAAATCAGCTATTTAGGCATTTAGTTGCTGCTATCATTCTTTGCAAATTGTTGTAGTGTCCACATCATGAGTGTACACTGGGAAGTTCTGCTCTTAAGAAACAGCCTCACAAGACAAGCTCTCTCTGCTGCCAGTTCAGCAACAGTGTCTCAATGTTCTCTGCTTACCCACAGAATACTAAAATCAGTAGGCAATTTCTTCACTGTTTCAAAGAGCTGATTGGACACATTAAATTACTGTGTGCTTCTCTAAATATTGTAATATGTAATAACAGCTGCTTTATTACCATTTGTATTGTAGCACAAAATGTATTCTTTACCCAATCACATTTTCTGTCAAACGGAGATTTTTTTTTTTTTACAACAGATCTATATTTATTTCGTTGTCAACTGAAACATGTAAATCAAGATTTTCAGTACTAAAAGTTATTTTTGATTTTGATAGGAGAAACTGAGTACAATTAACAAATTCCTGCCAGCCTTGTTTTTTTTTTTTTGCACTAAACTTGAATTATGGATGAAAACTAGAAAGGGAACTGGAGGTGTAACTAAACCCAAGGCCCCTCTGCAAAATATATTTCAGTACTCTTCTGCTCACTAAACCAAAAAAGGCAAGATACTTGGAAGATCTACATCGAATGCAAACTGAATAAGCGATGCCCCTTCCCCCTCTTCAGTTTTCTACAGGGATGCAGCGTTACTTGTCCAACCCATCCAAACAAGAATTAAGACAGCACTGGTACTTCTCAAAAAACTATAGTCACTGGGTGTGCAAAAGTACACGTGACATCATCAGCAGGTTTTCATTGACATCCAAATGGATGAAGGCAGGTTTCAATAGGTAGGTATTACATCTCCTCAATACAGAAAAAGTAAACTGTGGAGAAACAATTATTTAACCGTGTCACCATTTTGGTAATCATGCTTAACAGGAAAACACCAGGATGCAAAACCCACTACCGAATTGAGACCTACGTACCTAACAGAACTGAATGACCACGCTTTCTTCAGTAATTTCAGCCCCCAGAATCAGAAACTTCAGTAAAGCCTTTTCAGCTGTAAGAAACTATCAGGTATTGCTTGCTTTGCAGTCCCAATTCAGATGCTGTCAGCAGCAACTCCTGATAATCCACCTCTGCAGGGGAAGCAAGGAGGTGCTCAAGTATGTTTGCATCTCACCTTATGTTATGGACACAGCAGTTACTGCCTTCTTAAACATTTAAAGCCTTCCTGCATTTTTCTTAAACACAAGAGCCCACAATTTCACCTGTTTGAGAACACTAAGTTTAGCTTTAAAAGTAGAGATGCATTAATTTCGGGGAAGAGAAAACAAAGAGCTGAATAATTCCCTGTACTGTTTTAAGAAAATATGTGCCAAGTATTAAGAAAGTAATTTGATAATAAGTAGAATAACAAGCTTACTTTTTTGGCCTAAAATTCTGCCAGTATGTGGAAGCAATGTAAGATATAAGGCACTTAGCTTTCAAGTCAAATATAAGATTGCCTTTATTCTGGCTCACTTGCAAAGTTACAGGTGACAAAGGGCAAAACAAAGGTAACTAACTACATAATGGAAAAACTATCATTTCAGACAGAGTCAAGCTGATGTGTATTGTAAAGAGTATCAACCACAAAAAACCCTAAAGAAGTAAACATATAATAAAAAAAAAAACCCCACATTTCCCCCATCATCACCATCTCTACCCAGCCAGTAAAGTCTTTAAGACTATGTACAGCCTAAGATTACCTTAACTGGATCAAATACACAATTTATAAAAAAGAAAAAATTTGAAGGCAGTATCTCAAGTGCCTTTTCTAAAATCAGTGCTGATTCTCTCAAGTTTGAGAACAACAGCGTTTAGCTACACGTACTTATTAAGCATCAGGCTCTAAGTATTCCCTGAGCAGGTCACTAAATGGACACTGTTCCTGCATGAAACTGTGGATCTGCTTTCATAGAATACAAAACATCTAACAGAAATTAACAGGTGAAATTGTTCCACAATCTGACAATTTATTTAACAACGGATTCCCTGCGTTTCATCCCTAAAGGCAGTCTGCAAAAATACTCTAAAAGGTAAGCACATGACAGTCCTTGAAACACAGCTCTACCATGGAAAACAACACTTGCTCACTACATACATATTTAATCACATCCTTGCTCCCAAAGTAAGAACACCTTTTTAAACTTATTATTATTTATTTCTGCTAGCAAGTGTGAGTCAATTCAATAACTAGACAGGGAGCCGGACTACTGTGGTTCATGCATCAATGCAATTGATGTAACCAAATGGTTCTTCTATTTCTTCATTTACTTTTCAATTTGCCTCTAGTAGAAATAAGGACATAATTTAAGGTCCTGGGACTTGTGAAGGAAACAGAAAGGCAAATATTAAGTCTAAAGAACTGTAATCTGTGATTTAAAATCCAGAAGAGAAAACAATTAAATTTCAGAGTGCAGACTGAGTTTATAGGACTGACAGGTAGAAAGTCTTTCATTTACCATGTAAAATAAAACAGTCTGAAAGAGAACTGTTGAGACAAACACATTATATTTATGTTCTCTATTTTAAGAAGAAAGCACTCATTTAAACTTCAAATATATACTAGTAGTGCATTGCAAACAAAATAGGACCCTAATTGGCTGCTCTTCTCCTGTTATATTTCATCTCCTTTACACTTGATAGTAGAAGGATTCCATAAATACTATGAAAACTGAACTACCTGGTAGCTTACTGGTAAACTCAAGAGCTCTAGCATTTAACTGTTCTACACAAAATTGTGTGAGCTTGAAATACTCTTCTCTCCAACCCTCAACTTACATACAACAGTATGCTAGACAAACAACCTCTACTTTCTGGAACATGCTAAAATGTGTTTACAGTGTTATTTAAAAATATGCAATAAATGAAGTGGCAAAGCATTCAACCATTGGACCGTTAGCCACAAACTTTTCCATACCTTGTGCTTAGCAAAACCACAGCTCAAATACATAAAAGTTACGGCAAGAATAAGTCTTTTCCAAAGATTTTTAGGTATTAGAAATTCCTCTGTGTCATTAAATACAGAAAGAGATTTTTCTATATTCTAGAATGTAGAATAGAAGTGATCTGTTAACACAGAAATCTGAATCTGAAAATTTTCATGCAGCTTGAATTTCAGTATTTTCTGCATCAGGCACAAAAAGGCATATAGACTTCCATTAGAAGTTAAGTTACACAGCTTCATCCAGTGAGCTTTATTAAAAATTTTACTTTAGCTTGTTTTTCTTAATCAGCTGTTTCCTTTAAAAATGCAATTAAAATAAACAGCCAAGTGAACATTCAATTTCTGAAGTCATAATCAGACTACTCCAAGAGAGTACATAACTAGAGGTAGGATTTCTATCCTTACCCCACCTTATTACACCCAGAAATTTTACTGCACACTGTTAGGAGACTATCAGCAGTACTCAAGAATACAGGGTGAACTGGATGATGAGCTCTGGCAGAACGCAGAGACGCCTATCCTGAACTTTACTCATTTGCTAAATGCTGTCAGCCCATGACTGCTTTACAGGCAGAGAGTAAGAGGATTCACCTTCAATCTGTTTTTGAAAGCTGCTGTATCTACTATCTAGGTGACAGCTTAGCCTGCTCTCAGTCCAAGGAAGTATTTCAAACTGCTTTGTGTTTAATGTACCAGACTATAGCTCTTTATAATTGGAACCCAGTGTCTGAACTCTTGGCCTGTTGGGCACATCGTAACACAGGGACCAGAGTTGCAGTACCCTCTGATATAAGAGGGAATTAAGTAGAAGTCTCCCCTAATCACAGTTTGCTCACCTGAAAGTCAGATAGGCAAATAGACTCTGCTGTGCAACTTCTTCAAAGGCAAAGAGCTGAACTGTTTGCAACCAGCATCTCCTTTCTGCCTCCTACCTCCAAAACAGGACAGTAGCACAGATAATCAGTAACAGTATTTGCACACAGCAGTTTTACACTCATTGAACCCAGGTTCCTCAATAAAAATGCTGAGGTTTTTTTTTCCAATGACTTTGAAAATACTTTGCATAGGTTTCATCTCTTCCACTCTCGGAAGATTACAATGAAGAACTGTCAGCAACCTACCCAGTCAAGGAAAGGAGAACAGAAGAGACCCCAGCTGTATGGATGGGCATAACATACAGCAGGATACAAGACTCAGGTGCAAATTTGCCATGCTCAGTTGCAGTCTTCAGCATCAGTTCAGATGCTGAACTTTTTTCATTACAATTGTTGCCATTGAATTGCAAGGCAAACAATGGAGTGCTAAAAAATTCTTTAAATATATAAAATTGGATTATAGACATACTCAGAAAAGAAAAAAGAAATAAGAAAGTACTATGTATTGGTCAAAAAAAAAAAAAATAACCATGCAAGATATACATACCCAGTTTCAGGGCAGAAGGAGTCACTTCAATCTCACCACCAATCGGCTGAAAGGCAGCTAGCTGAGCCGCTACTTCCGTCTCAAAAGAGTCTGGGCTATTTCTGTCTGTCAAATTGCCATTGGTGCCATCAGTCTTACGGTGGGTTTCTTGCTCATCATAAACAGCAATCAGCTATGAAAAGAAAAGATAATACAGTTTGTATATTTAAATATTCCCAAACTTCACTTTTTTTGTTTTTTAAAAGTAAAACTTATCCTTCATTGGGACTACACAAATAACCATCTTATTTCAGAACAGCTAACAATAAACATACGGATTCACGAAAGCAGTACCTTTGTGTTTAAACACATTGACTTCAATATGACTTAAGTATATGCTTCAGCACTGCCCTGTGCTGACATGCTTTTCTGAGTTAGCATGCTACCATTAGTGAGGATTTTACATTGTTCCAAAACATTTAGGGTTGAACATGCTTAAAAACACAGAACGGCATTTAATTCTTGGGGGTGGAAGGTGGTGTTATTTTAAAAAACTGAGGTGCTACTGACTGACACACTGCACAGAGGTAACACAACCACAGAAGCTGTACTGAGCGAGCAGATACACGTTTTATTTATGAGTACATAATAATTACATTCCAAGGATAAGATACATCCAGCACAGCGAGAGGGCGTGGAGTTTCCCTAATCACCCAACCTATGCCTCTGTAAGGATGCCGGTTTCTTGGTCCAGTTGGGTACACGTAGACATGTTGCTACCATCTCCTCCCATTCTCCCCTGCAAGTTTATACCAGATACATCATTTCTGAAAACTGTCCCTCAGCCACTGACTCTTCCACAACTTCAGGTGCACAGTAAGGTCCAGATTAAGCAACAACAGACTGCAAATTCTGCTGTCCAACCAGCACATTAATGTTAACATGAAAATGATAAAAAACACCAGAAAAATACTTTGTTGCCTCAGCTAACCTGGCCTTTCACAAGGCTCTTCCCTTTTGGTCCTTGTCAATACAAAACAATCAAATCATGCACACACAGCTTCATCAAAACAAGTGACTCGAATACATGTGGCTGGGTGGAAATTGTGCTACAGTTCCAGGAAAACAGTTAACTATGGTACAGCTCTAGGAAAACAAACAAACAAAATTATTAATTCCCAATGATTCTAAACAAATTAGAAGACTTGCCATTCTCAACCAACAGGACACCTGATACCCCAGAGCCCTCTCCAAGAGGAGAGGAGGGAACAGCGGCAGTTCAAGCACTTTTCCTGCCCCGCTACCTGACGTGGCATAGTTCTCGTGCCATGCAATGACAAACACTTTGTCTAATAAGCATTGTACAAGGTATCTTCATCTTAAGGTGTTCATTTATTTCACTTTTTCTGAACTCCTTAGGATTATCTTAAAGTTTTCTTAGCTAATCCTGAAAAAGACCATAATGCACACAACTGGTTAGGCAACATCAAGATATACACAGAAACAAGTTTAAAGAATTGATTTTACTACTCTTCCCGCTATTTTAAGGTATGCATATGCACTCTCTGTGTAAAAATATTAGTACACCAAACCTCCTCTGACACTTCCAAGACATGCCAAAAAATACATCCTATGATAAGTAGTATACTGAAACAAAGAGACAAACATTTAAAGGAACTCATTTGCCTAAGGGAAGAAATGAATGTACAAGAGGGAAAAGAAAAGAAAAATGAAAAGAAAAATCCTGAAGTGCTTCTAAGGAAGAAACTGACATTTTCAGGTCTTCCACTCATTTATAATTTGGATGCTAGAGATGTGTCAGCTCATATTTACCAATGCATATTTCAGAAACACACAAACCCCCTTAAATAATTAGGTAGAAAACTTGCTCTCCTTTTCTGTATGGAGCCTGTTTCCTTTCCATGGCCACACAAATAGCTCTTACAATATACAGTTTGTTTAAGCATATAGGCAAGATTAATTCTAGTAACAAAGCCAACTCTCTTTGTACCTTATTCCTGCATTGCAGGGAAACTACCCAGATGTTCACACTGCATTCATCACCAAGCTGTCACTATGCCCCACAACTCCATAGAGCCAAAAAGGCTGCCTTAGAGCCAGACCTCAATGGCCCACAGCAATTTTCTCCAGCACCTATGGTGTTTTTTGTTTGTTTCTAAAACAGCTCTTCATGTTCATGTTATTATGGAAGCCCATCATGATTCAAGAAGTTCCACAACTGTTGCCCACCAAAAGTTTTGCTTTCTCAATCCCACTTTTGCTGTGAAAACTTTGAAGAAACATGCTGTTACTAAGGAAGAAGAGATTTGAGATTGTGTAGGACCATAGCACTGAAAGCACTTTAGAAAATAGTAGGACACAAAGTTCACTTAAGCATTTGCAATGTAAAACAGAGTAAATGGAGCTCAGCTATTATTTGATGGGAATAAATAAATTAATTCCTCAAGCTGGACCAAGCTGGTTTCACTCCCTAGCATACTAAACCCTATATTACATTGTAATACCCTACACTTACTGCCCCAGGATGTTAGAGACCAAAAGCAGGGATTGGCTCAAAAAAAATTGCGCAAACTGACAGAAAAGACCACCAAGAACTGTTAAATGGAAACATGCAAGCACTACCTCAGCCTCAAAAGCCCCCTTACCTTCAAGTATTTTGCACTGGTCACCAGCAGAGCCCGCAGGAGCACACAGGCCCTGCACTGCCACTCTCGCAGGCTCACGTACATTACAATATTATTGCATCCTTAGGTTTCTAAGCACTACACATTTCACTCACTCCCCTTAAAGTTCGAATGAAACTTTAGCAGAAATGGTAACAGAAAATTATTTTAACAGCCAAATAATGTCACAGACAGACTTCCAATACTTGTAAGATACAGTAGCTTACCTACTTAGTCAAGCCCAGAAAGGCAAAGTGCATTTTAGCTACTCCACAGTAATTTCACCGGGACCGGTGCTCCTGCTCCCGCCCCCGGGGCGCCATCTTCTGGAGGAGGTGAACATGGCCTGTGGCCAGCTGGCCACGTCCCCACTGCTCCTTGCAAAGGGGTGCCAGGTGCCCAGGCCAATCCAGAAGAACAGGGACACCCGAGAGGGGGGGGCGCTGCCTCTGCAGCCAAGCTGCAGAGGGCTTAGTGAACGACCTGATCTGCAGAGAGGTTTGGGTGTTAGCTTTGTAAGAGGACCCGATCTGCAGAGGGTCTGGGTTAAAATAAAGTTTTGATTGCAAAAACAACTTTGTTGTGTCACTGCTCCACTGAGGATCCCTAAAGCGCCTGCCGTAGTGTTGGGTGACACTTCCCAAGAACTAACACGTTACAAGTCACCAGCTATCAAGGCAGCTGTTTCAGAAATTAGTTTGGTTCTGGCAAAATGACATACAGAAATCACAGGGTCTGAAAGTGGATAAACTCCCCCAGTCTTCACCTGCTTATTTATATGGAAGGACTGCAAATGGTTTGAAGATTGTATCAGTTCTGCTTTCAGTCACCT